>NC_052487.1:15615357-15915357 GCF_009730915.1 Dioscorea cayenensis subsp. rotundata | reverse complement strand
TTAAAGCTGGCTCAACTTGATTTTTTTTAATTGTTTTTGTCTGCCAATATCTATGTTATAGATGAATATGTGGCCTTCCTTAAATTGAACCCCTTGTATAATATCACAAATTATATTTCATTTCACTCAAATAAAATAATTTTTTTTTGCATTTCTTTCATATATAGGAAAGCATGTCCAGCCAGGATGAATGCATCATAAAGTATCATCATGCAGGGATATTAGTGAAAGAAGAAAAGGTTGAATATCTTGATGGGTTAGAAGTTGAATTTGTTGTTGATCTAAACAAGGTATGCTACTGGGATTTATTATCAAATATTGAGATAGGATATGATATTACAAATTCTGTGAGCATATTTTTCAATGATGATGGGGGAACATTGAAAGAGATTTCTAATGATGAAGGCCGTATAAGTTTAGTTGATCATTTAAGGAAAAACAAGAGAGCAGATGTTTATGTGGAGTTTTTAGTGGTTAAACATGAAAAAAACATTCCACAAAATTTGTTGTCTAACTCCAAAAGTGATATGGATTTGGATGTGAGAGAGGTTGAAGAAATTGACAGTGGTAATGACTCAATTGAAGATGATGAATAGGAGATGCTGCATATCCCACTTATTAATGACTATTCAGATGTTGATGAAGAAAGAGAGGAGGCTAGGGTCAAGATGAGCAAATATGTGCAATTAAAAAAGTCAGTGCTAAATGAAGGTGGTAATCAGGATACTAGTGGTGGAAGGTCCAATAATTGTGTAGATTGTCCTACTGAATAGACAATGGATCATCTAGAACTTGAAGATGAGCATATTGGTGGGTATAAGAGTGACTACATAGAGTCATCAGAACCTGGGAGTTTTTTGATACTAGTGGTGGGAGTGATGCAAACGATGCAAAAAGGCACAAGTCAAGTAGAAAAAATTATGATCCTACTATGCCTTTAGAAGAATTCTACCTAGATCTTAGGTTTCCGGATATGAAAATGTTCAAGAATGCACTTGTTGAATTTTTCAACAAGAAAAGGTTTGAGTTTAGGTATATAAAGAATGATGTAGTGAGGGTTAGAGCCAAATGTTCTTCAAAAGGGTGCACTTGGTTAATTCTTTGCTCATGGTGCACTGCAAAGAGGTTGTTTATAATCAAGCACTATATGGTAGAACATTCCTGAATTCTTGGGGCAACAAGGAATAGGTGAGTGATAATAAATGTGGTTGTGGAAAATTATGGAGATATGATGGTTGCTATGCCTATATTGAAGCCCAAACACTTGAAGGCCCTTGTTAGAAAGGAACTAGGTGTGTTCATTTCAGATAAGGTTTGCAAAAATGCTAGGTGTTTGGTTTTGAAGAAAATAGAGCAACAATTTACTGAAGATTTCAATATTCTGAATAATTATGCTTTGGAATTGAAAGAGACAAACCTTGGAAGTAATGTGATTGTTTTAGATGAAAGACGAAGTCCAGAGGCATTACCAGTTTTCCAAAGAATGTAAATCTGCCTCACAGCAAACATGGAAGGCTTTATTGCTGGTTGTAGAAGGCTAATTGGACTTGATGGTTGCTTCTTGAAAGGTTTAATGAAAAGCCAACTAATGGTGACTGTGGGAAGGGATGGGAACAATCAAATATTCCCCATAGCTTGGGAAATTGTGGAGAAGGAAACAACTCATAGTTGGACATGGTTTCTTCAGCATTTAAAATCAGATCTTGGCATTGAGGATATCCTTGGTTGGTCAGTTGTCAGTGATATGTAGAAAGTAAGTAATAATTTTCATTATTAGCCCTTTCATTGATCATTTTGTTATATAATTTTCACATTGTTTTTCTTGTAGAGCCTTATTCATGCGATAAATGATCTTATGCCACTAATTGAGCATAGGATGTTTGCACACCATGTTTACGCAAGATGGGGAAAGCAACACCCAAGTAAGGAGCTTCAGATTCAGTTTTGGAAAACAGCCAGGGCTACCAGTCCGCCTGAGGTACAGAAGCAATTGCAATGTATGAAGGAGATGAAAAGAGGTGAGTAGGCTATGGAGGATCTATTTGAGAGATGGCCTATTAATAATTGGTGTGCAACATTCTTTAATGATTTTGTGAAATCTGATGTTATTGACAACATGTGCGAGACATTCAATGGAGTGATCTTGGAAGCTAGAAGCAAACCAATGATAACTATGTTAGAAGACATAAGAAGATATGTGATGCAAAGAATAGTTATAAAAAAAACTTTACTAACAAGTGGAAGTTTAATGTTGGGCCTAACATACTTGCTAAACTTGAGAAAGAGAGAAACCAAAGTGCAAAGTGGGAGGTTGACTGGAATGGAGTTGTAGAACATGAAGTGTCTCGAGATGATGTGTTAATGCTAATGAGGGAGAGCTATGTTGTGAGGTTGGTAAATAATAGTTGCTCTTGTGGAAAGTGTGAGAAGAGTGGTATCCCCTGCCAGCATGCACTAGCAGCGATTGCATTCCAAGGAGCTGATCCACTTGCATATATTTCTGAATGGTTCAGTAAGGAGATATACATGAGGGCATACCAATTCACAATCAGTCCAGTAAAAGGCAGGAGATTTTGGCCTACAAGTGAACAAGACCCCATGTTGCCTCCTATAACCAAGAGGATGCCTGGGCAACCTGCAAAAAAAAAGGAAAAGAGAACCCTTAGAAGGCAAAGGCAACACAAAGCTTTCAAGGGAAGGGAGGCTACTCAAGTGTGGAATCTGTCATGTGGAGGGTTATAACAGGAAAAGTTGTTTGAAAAAATTTAACAGAGTAAGGTTTTAATTCTCTTGTGCTATTTATTTTTGTTCCATTGAGAATTTAATGGCCATAAGCATAACTATTATGTCTTTACAGGGCACAACTGAAAATGTTGCCTCAAGTATCAAGCAAGAAAGATATGAAGTAGTGAAGAGACAGGGTAAAGAGAAGACACAAGCTACATCACAAAAGGAAGGTTATAGGCCAATGAGAATTTTACAAGTAAGCAACATTTACCATATTTTTACCTCTAATGTTGAATTAAACCTTAGTGTTTCATGAATTCATCATTAGGTGTGTGAGTTACAAAGGAATGAAACATTTTTCTTTAATGTGCAAGGTCTTGCACACACTAGTGATGTTGTAGTTGGAAGAGAAGTGGCACATAGTCTATCATTACCCAATGAACTTTATGATCTCCCAACACAACAGAGCATAATTAGTGATGCATTTGAGAGAAATCCATAACCTGAGGCAAAGAAGCATTTAGTTAGGGTGACTTTTGTTACTGGAGTTTATTTTATTTTATTTTTATCTCCAGTTTGGAAAAGTATATCTCTAGTAAATTGAATGTGAGAATTGGTGACATGAAAGGTTGTATCTTTTTTTGTTAATTGCATGCCAATTTTGGCTCTTAGATTGTATCTTTTGCCATATTTCAGACTATCAGTAAAACCAAGATAGTTTGCATCAAATGTTTCTTCTTTTATGTGAAAATATGAATATCAGAGAGTTGAAATATTTATTAAATGGATGTTTGTTTGTTTACAAGAACAGGTGGTATCTCTTGCCATATTCTAAATTGTATTAATTGTGAGTGAATGTAAAAAACTTGGATCAATTGTTAAATGATATATGTTTGCAGCTTTATAAATTAAGGTTGCAGTTAAGATGACAGCATGGGACTTGTTCCTAATTGAAGGGAATGTATGAATGATTGTGTGTGATTAAATCTTTAGTGTTTTTTTTTTCAATTGTAAAGATCTGATTAACCTCTCCATTGCAGTACATCGTCACCCAATATCTGTACAATACAAAGCAATCAAAAATGGAATTCATGACAAATTTCCCATTAACTTAGACATAAAACACATGTATACATTTTCATGTAGAATGCCATCAATAAAGTGCACAATTAAAGAAAAAACTGAATACAATCTATAAAATAACGTCAAATATAAAAACAAAAAAAAAACAAAAACAAAACAAAAGACATTAACCATTCTCTATTTATCATTTGTTTCTTAAAGCCTCATATCCTTAAGTCCTCAATTGAATGACAGATGGCATTCTTTGCTTGGCATCTATTCACAATTTAAAATCTTTGAAAGAGAAATTGGGTGAATTGCAACCTCTTCTTATGATCGTGGTCTCCTACAATAGCTGCAGCAGTGGCAATTCCCAGTAGTAGCAAATTCAACTCTCCAAAGGATGAACAACTGATGAAATAAATCTCCCCTTGGTGCCAAGTAGCTGCAGCAGTGGCAACTCCCAGTAGTAGCAAATTCAACTCTCCAAAAGTTGAACAACTGATGAAATAAGTCTCCCCTTGGTGCCAAGGTACTCGAATGGTGGTAAGGCCTTGGCTGTAGTGCTTCACCGGTGTCTAAAGATGGGAGATGTGGGGGAATGAGAAGAGAGGAAATCCTATGGATTAGGGATTTCAGATGGGTTAGGGATTTCATAGATTATGGATGGTTTTAGACTTGGGATTCGGATTCTGATCATTAGATTAGAATCCGATAATAATTTTTTAATGTTTTTATTCATCTACTCTTTTTTTAATGAGTATTTTAGTTAAGATTATGCCACGTCTGCAACCATGTAACGGCGAGTTCAACGCCCGTCACCTAAAGGATCTAATTTTCCAAATCCGAAAAATAGGACACAAAGAGTCTAAAAAAAAATATAAGAACCAAAAGGGAAAAAAAATTGTACTTTTTGAGAGACCAAAAAGGTAGTAAAACCTTTTATATATGTTATAATATTTTTATTTAAAATATTTATATATTAAGTACTATTATTATTAAAATAATTTTCTATTTTTTATAATAGATAAACTTATTTAATATAATATATAACTAGGGACAAGTATCTCAATTACAAACTTTGTAACATCATGGTATTTTACTTACAACATGAATAAATCACTATTCATATAATTCACCCTGTGTAAAAACGAATTCAACCTTCAACCTCCTACATATGAAACCCCCATTCAACCTTCAACCTCCTGCATGAAACCCCTACCCCATACTGTTAGGCTACATCAATATTGGTACACTATGACCTATAAATAGCTTTATAATTTACAATTTTCCTGCAAGATAACTAGCGAGTCTTAACACGTGGCGCATCAATTAGCTAAAGGTGTTAAACAACGATTCAAGACATACATATATTTCTCACAACAATCATAAACTATACATTCTTCATGTAGGTTAAAAAAAATAAAAAAATCTATTTTGTAAAATGAGACATCCCATTCTGCTGCAGGAATAAATACATCAGATCAGACAATAAAAGGTTAAAGACCTTGCCTGAGGCTTCTGACCATGCTCCTTTTTCAAACATTTATTGAAAGGAACCTCCACGCCTCACTTGGAAGTGTGGGTCTACTAGAGAGTGGAGACCAACACAAATCAATCAAACTCTGAATTTCCTTTATTGGCAGAAACTCCATGAGACTTATAACTTATGCATTGCAGGTAGAAGAAAAAAATTGATCAAAAGAAAGAACCATCCTCGCTCAAAACAACAACAAAAAAAATAATAATAATAATAAACAGAATGTCTCGCTTTACAAGTTCCTCTCAATGAACTCCCAAATCCTCTCTTCCATATAAACTCTGTCCCGAAGTCGCCGAGGCATATGACGCTCATCCGGGAATACCAAGAGCTCATATGGCTTGCCAGCATCAATAAGCGCATTTACAAGCCGCACTGTATGCCTGAAATGCACATTTTCATCAATCATACCATGAACTAGCAGTAGTTTCCCTTTTATCCGGTGAACATGTTGCATAATAGATCCGTTCTTATAGCACTCAGGACTTTCCTTGGGTGTATTCATGTATTTTTCAGTGTAGAATGTGTCATACCCATCCCATGAAGTGACAGGCGCCCCAGAGACAGCACACCTGAAACTATCAGGATATCTTGCTAGGCTCATGGCTGAAAGGAAACCACCATAACTCCATCCATACAGGCCAATCCGTCCAGCTTGAGCAAGACCTTGTTTCACAAGCCAATCAGCACCAGTGAGCTGATCTTCTGCATCTACTCTACCAAAATTTTTCTTTAGATGGCTTTCAAATTTCAGTCCTCGCCTTGCAGTCCCTCTGTTATCAAGCTGCAATATCAACATAGAGCTTATTGAGTTTATAAAGCAAGAAAGACCTCCATTGGTTACAGTCCTTGAAAGTGATGTGCATGAGAAATAAGCAGTTTGTTTACTTCATATTGTTCATTTTAACAATCTTATAAGTGTTAAGTACAATTATCTGGATGCAAACTTGCCCTAGTCATCAATCAAAGATGAGGCAAAGAGTTTCTTTTGCATAAACCTTCCAAAATATTATTGAATTGCCAATAATCTTTAAACTTCACAATCATAATATAAGGCCCACAAAGGCTCAGCTCCCAGCAACTCCCTAAAAGGAGCATTGTAATCGATGCCCAAAAAAACTGTCAGACAGTGGAAAGAGTGGCTTGCCACCAATTAGCATTTAGCAAAAAATTAGATAAATAAATAAAGGTCAAGATGTCACACATTATTACAGAAACTTTCCAGAAGAAGACGGTGGAGAAATGCAAAGTCCTTTTCCAAACCCTTGAACTACCTGAACTACAACTCCCATAAACCAAATTTTCACAAGTCATGCATAATATTTTTAGTCTGGAAAGCTATTGTGATTACTTGGAACTCAAATAACTTATTTATAATATGAACAATCTAAATTTTAAATAATTGCAAAACTGACCTACCTTCCACACGAGGATCCCCTTGTTACGTAGATACTGAGCTCTCATGTCAACAGTATTCATCCATGAATCACATACAAGCTGGATGCTTGGACCACCATAAACATTGATTAGTGTTTTGTAAGGAGGGGGTCCGAACCTATCTACATCAGGCTTGTATAAAGCACCATACAAAACAGTCCCATCCTTTGCTGATAACTGGACAATCTCTGGTGGCACAAGTTGAAGTTTCTTAAACCTGGGGATAGGGAGTGGCTGCTCATAAAGAGGCAATATCAAACTTCCATCATGCAGTGAACAAAGCAGTACTCTAGGTGGTGTGTTCAGTGAATCATGAACATCAACAAATTTCTGCATTTGATGATCAAGAATTACCGTATGCCTGCCTTTTTCATGAGTCAACTTCTGTGGAGGTTGCAATGGAAGGTTCCAATCGGGAAACAGGCTTGTACAATACAAGTTAGACTCAAGGGGACCATCCATCGTTCCAGTGAAGTAGATCAGTCCTGCATTATCATTCACACCAACAATTTGCTCAACCATCCAATCACCTTCTGTGATAGGTCCTAAGCAAATCCCATTCTTGTCATACAGATACAGATGCCTAAAGCCAGTTCTGTCACTGGCCCAAACAAAGCCATGAGTAATTTTATTTATTCCTTTATCTAGAGGCGTAAAGCAGTCATGTAAATTAATCCATACATCCTGATTTTCTTCCATTATAACTTCCTTTTTCCCTGTCCAAATGTCAAACTTGAGAATCTTCAATGTCGAGTGAGATCTATTCAGAACTTGGGCAATAAGAGTATTATCAGGCATCCAATTGACTCTAGCTAAATATTCATTGCTACCAACTCCATCGAATTTACCACAAAGAAGATCCATCCAAGTAACCTGTTCATCACTGATGGAAACAACACCAATTCGGACTTTAACATTGGAAGCACCAGCAAAGGGGTAAGCATGATCTTCCTGTGCATCTGGACCAACAGAATCTTTACCCTGGTGCATGATTCTGAAGAGAGGAATCTCTGATGAATCAACTTCAGTGAATGCGATGTACTTGCTATCAGGTGACCACCAGAACCCTGCCTTCCGATCCATCTCTTCCTATAGCCATCAAGCATAAGACAATGACATGCACATTGTTTTAGTGTGTGTTTCTGAAGAGTAAGAGAGATAGAGAAAAAGCACCTGGGCAATATATTCGGCGAGACCATGGGTCTGAAAAATATAAAATAAAATAAAATAGGTCAGAACAGTCAGAATCCAGAAGGGCAAGCATGGAGATTAAAGAAATATCTTAAATTAAATTATTTAAATGTCTGACACCATACTATTAACAAATCTTCAAGCTTTCAAGTCATTCTCTTTTGGATCAAAAGGGAAAAAAAAAACCAGCTCTTGTCAATAATTTAAGGGCCTCTTTGACTTATGAATAAAGCATTTCTAAAGTTTTCTGTGAGTGATTCTACCATAAATGATTTTATTGAGTTCCTATCAAACACTTCATACATTATTTGTGTGAAGGGCAATTTCACCCCAAAAATGTAGCCCACTTATTTCAGGCCTATAGAAATGTCCATCCTAAAGTACCACCCAATAGCCTGAAAACAGCAGTCACTGCTGTTTATTCAAGAAGCCAACACAAACAATGAGAAGCAGACCCATATGGGATTAACTTGTCAAATAAGTGCTTTTTACACAGAAGAGTCGCTCTAAACCAGCCCAAAAAAAAGTTTTTCTAACAGTCTACTGAGCGTAAAATTAAACAGCCTAACAGACCTGTTCAGAACTTGACCTGTAAGTAGTACATTTTATAAACCAAGAGCCTGGACAGTCTGTTCTGATAATATGAAAACCAGTGCTAGAAGGAAAAAATACCAACATAATGGAATGGTGCTCCTTCTCTCATCTTCTATAGTTTTTTGAGCATTCAATAGGAATGTACTACAAAGTTCAAAAAGTGTGTGCTTCTTCAAACCAACCTATCAGCTTATAGCAGTAGGCTAATATCAAAGTCCAAGCCATCTCTGTAAATCATATAACAGATAAATATCTAAATTAGCAATTGTTGGAATTAACAGAAGAAACATGCGCTTACTTTAGAGTTATCATTTGAAAACTTCTAAGTTTTGATATTTTGATTCATTATTAACCTATTAATTGAATTGCATGGCCACCTTCATCTTGTTTACATCAATATGGCCGAAAAGTTACAATTTGAGCATATTATTCTAATCTAAGCATGGATGTAAAGGAATGTAGGCAATGGGAGGAGTTCACATTAAATTCTAAATCAAGCTTGGAAGAACTAACATATGCACTATCCTTCTGACACCAAAATGACACTTGAGCAAGGACAGAAAAGGTTTCTATTTAGAGAAAAGAACAATAGCCATAGGTGAGCATAGAACCGAAAGAAAATATATTTAATTTTCCAAACATAAAATTTCATGATTAGTTTTAAGCAAACCTTTTCTACCATCTACTTTCTCAATGCATTTTTTTTTTCACAACAAGCTGACTTTAATTGATTTAGTAAAATTGTAACGAAACATATCAAGGAGTGATTTGTACACACATCTTTAGCTAAATCATGAAATAGCACACAAATAAATTGAAGAACAACAAAAATAACGCAACACAGCTGAAATCCAAAAGGAAAATACACACACATTATCTGGCATGGCATACCACCCAAAAAGAAGAAAACCACACCTTTGCATTTCCTCTCGCCCCAAAAGACAGCTGTTTAGCCTCGCCATTAGACAAGTGCAAAACATGCAGTTCATCATCCTTCACATAAGCTAGCATACTTCCATCTGGAGACAAATGCGGATCAATAATAGGCGAGCCAGCAACACTTAGCAATTTGAGTTCAGGTTCCCCGCCAGCTATCTCCTGGAAGAAAATCTGCACCATCAAGAGAAAATAGTCTCACATTCTCAAAATAAGAAAACATGCCAAAATGCAATCAATTCTGTAAAGAAGCAATTTTGCCAAATTCATCAGAAAAAAGGAATCATCAAGATGACATCTTTTTCAGCAGATCACAGCATATACAAAAAAATGAATAAATAAATAAACTTTCTACCGACAAAAAGCCAGCAATAAACAAGGAAAATCAGATCTTAGGAACAAACCCCGGATGGCAAAGGCACCATAATGGAATGACCACCAAGACCACCAGAAGCCGTAGGGTTCCTCGCCCTCCACTCATACCGGGTGACGCCCAATCCCCTCTCCCTCGATCTCTCCCTCCTCAGCTTCTCCTCAGCCGAAAGATTGCTCTCGTCCAAGCCTCCTCCCTCCGGCGGGCTGAAAACCATCTCCTGGCTCCGCGACTGGAGATCAAACAAGAAGACCTTGCGGTAAAGCGACGCATCAGGGCTGAATAGGAAGCCAATAAAGCGGTCATCAGGGCTGAAGCTGATGCAGGAAGGGGAGACGTAGCCAGGAAGCGGGTACTGGACAATCTCCTCCACCGGAAAGAGGAACGAGTCGTCGTTAGCGTCGGTGAGGGGCATCTCGCCGTCGATCCGAGGTTTCTTGGTTTTGGTGCTGGTGCTCTCCGACGCCGACGAGGAAGCTTGCATCACAGGGAGAGAAGTCGAAGAAATGGCGAGGATTAAGGGAGAAGAGATGATCGAAACCCTAACCCTAGGAAGCAGAGAGCGGATCAGGAAGGAGTTGAATGGGATGAAAGAAAGAGGCAGAGAAACACTTGCCTTACGAATATCATTTGAGTGATTGGCAAATGAAATTATTATTATTATTATTATTATTACTATTAATAAAAAAAATAGTATAAGACTGAGTTCATGATTCATTTTTGGAATTTAAAATTAAAAGGTAAAAATACAAAGTAGATCCTCAGTTATCTCCTATAATGTTTATTTATATTATTTGATGAAATACTAAGTTTGTTCTTAAATTATATAAATAATATATCAATTTTGTTCTGTACATTACATATTACATCAATTGTTATGTAATTTACAGAATGATGTAAATCCATAAGTCCTAGTTATGGATTTAGCATGCATTCTCTAGAGTTATAAGATTTTCTTAGATACTTTGTCCTAAAAATTTTCAATCACGCATCAGCATAATTTGAATAAACATTTAATTACAGTACATTCAGCAATCATTATATATATCCATCATATTGATTAGCTAGTGTCTTATATGGTGTTCATCTCGCCTGGTTCTATAACTAGGTGAGTCCCTGGTCAACCAATTACAAACTGACAATAGTTTTCATGAGATGATGCCACGTGGCCACAAAGATTAATAAAAAAAATTATTAAAACTTCTCTTTGACGGTGGACGACGGGCCGTCAACAAAGAGAACAGGAAATGAAAATTTCTCCACCCTCTCATCTGGGTTCATCTCCACTAACCAAAACCTCTTCATCCTCTCCTTCTACTCTACCGCTGCTGCCGCTGCCACATCACCTTGCTAACTCCGAATCTGGTGAGATAATCTCCTTCTTTGCCCTCCTCTCTCCGGCAAGACAATCTCCTTCACCAGCCGCCTCTTCGTAACGCACCATGAATTCCTTGAAACCTAGATTTGAAGCTAGGGTTCCAAGTCTCTTCTCCTAGTTTCAAATCTGAGCATTTTAAGGTCTGTTCTTCACGATTTTAGCCCCATCTTCACTTAATTTTGCCTCTTTTTTGGCTTTTCTCAAGTCTCCAAGATATGATTTAGAGACATAGAGTGGAGGAAAGAGATTAGTTTTGGGGTTTGGAGAGGTTCTGATCAAGAAGTCTGATAGCTTTCGGGATTTCCATTAAAGTGGACACTGCCATTTCCCAGGAATTTCTGGTACTCTATCTGTTTTACCTGCAAAGATATTGGTTTTATACATTAAATCATTTCTTTTTCATGATTAAGTTTGGATAGACTCTTGCAATATCTTAGCACATCCATCAATAAATTTCTACTAGTTCTTGAAATTTCACAGTAAATCCTTGCTTCAATTTTGTACTAATTAGAAATTTTTATTGTTTAGATATGGGAGACAATTTGAAGCATCAACTATGTCAAATGGAACCAAATGGCTTAGATCTTTTATTCTCTATTAATCCTATTGATGTTGTTGGAAGCTCGGTACCACAAATCTTGGTAAAGGAAAGTTATGCAGTGGAAAGCTCGGGGGATGGGAGCTTAAAAATGAAAAGCTCTGTAGTAGGAAGCTTTGATTGGTATGTAATTAAAAAATATATTACTCACTGGTTTTTATAGAAGCAAAATTAGTGAACTTGACTAAGTTATTTATGTTATTGTCATTTGGTTTAAATTAGGGAATATCATTCGGAGGAAAATATGATAGAACTTGATGAAGGAGATGAAAATGTGAACCAATGTAACTATGACAAGGAGAGGGAGAAGGTTAGTTTATCATTTAATAATTAGTATAATTAGATGCATAATATTAATAATTTAAAAATAATAACTGCTTTATTCTTTTCACAACAGGATGGTGACATATTTTATGATGATAACCCTAAATTGGGTAAGACCTTTGGTACCGAGTAAGATATACTCTTTTTACAATGCATATGCATTGAATGTTGGATTTAGCATAAGAAAAGGGTGGGTTAAGAGAAACAAATATGGTGTGATACATTGTAGAAGATTTTGTTGTTCTAAAGAAGGGAAACGTGCTCAAGACAAGAGGTATGAAAATTTGAAAATTCATCGGGCGGAGACAAGAACAGGTTGGTTGACACATATGATAATTTCATGAGAAGATAGAGGAATGTTTATAGTATCATGTTTTGAAGGGCAACATAATCATGAACTTGCATGTAAAGAGTTTGCACATATGTTACGTCACACCGGAAAATTAGTGAAGCTCAAGCAACACAAGTAGAATTGGCTTACAAGGCACGACTTACACCAACAGAAATATATGAGTTGCAAAACAAGATGGTTGGAGGTCGGTCGAATGTGGGTTTTATGAAAAAAGACATTGAAAATCATTTGGGGAAAAAATTGGAGAAACAAGTAGAGAAGGGTCTCCATAAAGTGATAATGCAATATTTCAATATGATGAGGGTTAAAGATCCACTTTTTGTGTATGACATGCAATTCGATGATGAAGGAATGATTACAAATATTTTTTGGGCTAATGGGAAAGGAAGATCCGATTATGAAGTTTTTGGTGATGTGGTTACCTTTGATACCACTTACCGAACAAATAATTATGAAAGACCTTTTGCTCCATTATTGGGGATCAATAATTATGGACAAACAATAGTCTTTGGTGCATCACTTCTATATCAAGAGAATGTGGAATCATTTGGTTGGCTATTTCAAACATTTATAAAGGCGATGAATGGGAAACATCCGAGTAATATTCTAACTGATCAAAGTGCTGCAATGACGAAAGCAATAGTGATGGCTTTACCAACTACTCATCATCGTATTTGCATTTGGTATATATATCAAAATGCTGCTAAACATTTGGCACATGTATTTTCTGGTATGCGCACTTTTGCTATTGCATTTCAGCATGTTATATATGACTATGAAGATAAAGCATCTTTTCTTGAAGCATGGGAAAATTTACTTGAAAAATTTAACTTAAGAGAGAACCCATGGCTTTTGAAATTATTTGGAGAAAGGAAAAAATGGGCTATGGTATATGGTCGGCATATTTTTTGTGGAAACATGATGAGCACCCAAAGAAGTGAGAGCTTTAATAGTCTATTGAGGAATTACTTAACATCCAAACTCGGGGTAGCAAGATTTTTTGAACAATTTGAGAGAGTTCTTGAAGATAGGTGGTATGCAGAACTTCAAGAAGATTACAAGATGATGGATCAATCAATATCATCAAAGGAGTTGTGCCCGATCTTGTGACAAACGGTACAATTGTATACTCCTAATATTTTCCAAAAGTTGAAGGAAGAACACAATAAGATTCTTTATGTGATGGTTGAATTATTAAGTGAAAGAAATCATTCGAAGACCTACAAGGCTATCCATGTTGATGCTCCTCATCATGTTAGTGTAGTGACATTTGATTCCTCAAATGATACAATTGAGTGTAGTTGTAAAAAATTTGACTTTTCAGGGATTCCTTGTATGCACATATTGCGTGTCTTGGATGTAAATCAGAAATTTGTGCTTCCTAGTACGTATATATTGAAAAGATGGACTAGGAAAGCACGAGATATTGATACTTGTATTTTTGTCTCTAACAGGGCGGAAGAGGATCCTATTGTGGCAAAAAGCAAGAGATACATGGATATGTGTCATCATTATTAGAAATTAATTTCAAAAGCATCTGAATGTGAAGAAGCTTATAAAGAGGTCGTGCGTCATTCTTTTGTTCTTGATGCGAAGGTGAAGGATATTGTGAAGATGTCTCACTCAGGGAGGAAAGAGTGTCTATCAACATATAATGTATATAATCATAATTTAACTTGTGAGTACTCTGATGCTAGAGGATTGGCTATAAGGCATAAGCCAAGTCGTGGAGGTCATAGCACTAAAAGAATTAAAGGTCCACTATAGCAATTGAAGAAGAAGTAAAAGAACTCGTGAGTGATATTTTTTATTGAATTATAATACCTACACATATTAAAATAAAATAATCCTTGTTAAATTCCTTTTTTTTTGTGCTACCTTGCAGGTGATCCATTGGAGGGAGAAAAATTGAGTTGATTTTTATTTAGGAGTTAAGAGGTGTATGGAGGTGGTCATAATAGGCAATATGTAAGTAACTTGATTTGTATCCAAGTGGCTATGAGAGAAGAAAGCATTTCTAGTTGCCTATTTGTGACTGACATTTGTTCACTTTATGTAGGTATTGGTAGCAATTATCCTAAAGAATTGTCCTTAAGCAATCTTGCTGATGAAGATGTATTTTTGAAACAATCATTTTATCTTTTGATTTTTTAGAAGTCCAGTGAATGGAATCATTTTGTAAAATACAATTGTTTATAAGCATGTTTGTTTCATTACATCCTGCTTGTTGTTTAGAAGGTAAAACATTTCAACTTTGCTGGGATCATTTTCTTTTTTGATTTTTTTGAAAGTCCAGTGAAATGAAATCATTTTGTAAAATGCACTTGTTTATGAGCATGTTTGCTTCATTTTATCCTGTTTGTTGTTTAGAAGGTATTTTAAAAACATTTTAGCCTTGTTGCGATCGTTTTCTCTTTTGATTTTTTTGGAAGTCCAGTGAAATGGAATCATTTTGTAAACTACAATTGTTTATGAGCATTTTGCTTCATTACATCCTGCTCATTTTCATTCACAACCTTCAACACTTCCAACAAAGACAAAATATTGAAATAGTTTTGACAAAACAAAACAAAATGACAACCAATTTTAAAAAGTTCTATGGAAACAAACAAAGATACAACCAAAGATAACTAACATATTTTCATTTGTACATTTCTTGGTCATCTTATTTGCTTCATTACATCCTCTGGTTTTGGTTCTTGTTCTTAACATTTGCAGGCATCCCTGAACTGCAGTTGTTATGGTCACAAACCTAAGTCAACATCAAAAACATCCAAAAATATTTATATACACATGCTTGATCATATATATATATATATATATATATATATGATAAACAAATCACATACAATACTTAGTTGTTGTGTGGAGAATAGTATAGTTAAGCTCCAGGGACACACTTCATATAAAACAATCACAAAAAGAAATTTGAAGAAAATGTAATGTAAAAGCAAATCAAGAGAACAAATCAACCCATAAACCAATTTCATCCTTTTGCACACTCGTTTTAAGGCAGAAAATCAACTCAGAAACCAATTCAAGACAAGTAGACTATGCCAGAATAAATTCATCAATAAATACTCACAAAACTACACAATAAAGCCAAACTCAAAAGAAATTAAAAAAAAACAGTAAAATCATAACAAGATCAACCTAGAGAGGATTAACCCTAAAAATCAACTTAAAATCATAACAATATCAACCTTGACAATATTAACCCTGAAAATCAACATTAATCAAGAAAATAGAACAAAAAAAGCCAAATAGAAGCACAATCAAGAATCCTCAGATAGAATGACAAGACCCAAGTCCTGGCATCTTATCCTAGCAAAATTGAAAAGGAATCGGAATCTACAATGAGAGCAAGGTGAAGAATGGACCTTGAAATGCTCAGATTTGGAATCAGGAGAAGAGACTTGGAACCCTAGCTTTAAACCTAGGTTTCATAGCATCCGCGGTTTACTTCGAGGCCGCCAACGGACCTCAAAATGCTCAGATTTGGAATTGGAAAATGAGACTTGAAACACTGACCTCAAACCTAGGTTTCAAGGAATTTGCAGGTTATGAAGAGGTGGCCGGTGAGGCTAAGTATAATACGAAGGATCAGAGAGAGGAGGTCAGAGAAGGAGATTATCTCACAAGATTCGGAGTCAATGAGGGCGATGCTGCAACGGCGATGGAGAAGATGGAGAGAGGAGGTCAAAGAAGGAGATTGTCTCACCAGATTCGGAGTTGTCGAGGTGATGTGGCAACTGCAGCAGTGGTAGAGTAGAAAGAGAGGATGAAGAGGTTTTGGTTAGTAGAGATGAACCCAGAAAAGAAGGTGGAGAAATTTTCATTTCCCGCTCTCTTTGTTGACGGCCCGTCGTCCACCGTCAAAGAGAAGTTTTAATAATTTTTTTTATTAATCTTTGTGGCCACGTGGCGTCATCTCATGAAGACTATTGTCAATTTGTAATTGGTTGACAAGGGACTCGCCTGGTTATGGAACCAAGCGAGATGAACCCCCCTATATGCTCACCGAAAGTCTGAGTTTATGAATTTAGCATGCATTCTTTAGAGTTGTAGGGTCTTCTTGGATACTTTGTCTTGAAAATTTTCAATCATGCATCGGCATAATTTGAATAAACACTTAATTGCAATACATTCAGAATCATTATATACCCATCATATTGATTAGCTAGTGCCGCATATGCTGACTACTAGATAGCAATAATACATTTTTGAAATGGCGAAAGTCCCTTTTAACCAGTTGCATCAACCCTGAATTGTAAATATTTTGAATGATTTTTAAGAGCTTCTATAACTAGCAAGGACAACATCTTCCACATATGAAATATTCGACGAAATATATTCTTAGGATAAACTAATTCATTAGCGAAATAGTCATTTAAAAGCTTTTAGTGTCCTATTTCATGATCAAAATTTAAATGCCTTTAGTTTGTTCTATGCTTGTTGAATGTCTCACTTTGTTTTCTCATTTCCTTTACTTCTAGTGGCATGCACATTTTCTCTTCATAATCACCCATGTACTCATCTATTAAAAACTATTTGTTTTATTCCAAATGGGCAAGATCCATTTTCTAAGATGTAATTAACTAATATAGTTTGCAAAAATACAGAGTTAATTGAGTGGAGAAGCATGCAAATTATTCTCATCATATATAGAAAGTATAACATAAGCTAATTTTATAACGACTACATTTATAGTGGCTAGTTCATAATAATTAATTTGCTAACGGCTAGTTGAAAACGAGTAGCTTCATAACGGTTAATTTTCCTAGCAACTAGTTTTGCAACGGCTAGTTCTTTAACAACCATTTTTATAAATTAAATTACATTACTTATAAATTTCATTTTAATTGGATTCATTAATTGCAAATTACATAATAATAAAGCTATAATATAGCAGATCGCATTAATTTAAAAGTATATTTCATTAAAGACTAAAAAAATTACATTCCACTAAAAATATAAAAGATAAATATTAAATATTATATTTTGATTTTATGACATTGCACATCAGACGATGGTTCTCAAGTTGCTTTGCATTAATGTGGCTAATATCTATGGTCAAAATTTGATGATCTGCAATCATTTCAAAAGATTTTTCAAACTTCGCATTTTAGCTAATTTTTCATTCCTCTATTCTTATAATTCAACACATCTTTCTTCCATTCTTCATCCACATTTTTATCAATCGCCTTTGACTTCCTCATTCTCTTCATCTTCACTTTTGCCTTTGCTATTTTTTACCAAATCGAATGAAATTCAATTTCATTGTCATTTATACCAAGACTTGTACTTACATTAAATAAAAATGTGCAGCCACTGCTCTTTGTTTTCTTTGTGGACCTAGGAAGAGGAGCGTTTGTTTTTCATTTTAGATCGTTTTTCAACTTCACCCAAACATGCTCATGAAAGAAATGTTTTGTATGGTTTTGATAATATAGAGTATGAGTACGTTCCTTCAATTGGTTATCATTCCATCCACTATGATGCTCCCCCAATAATTTGTTATATAATTAGTTGAATTCATTAATAATTAGAAGTAGTTAAAACCAATGTTGCTTATAGCTAGTTGATTTTCTTCTTGGATCAAATATTCAATTTTCATTGAAATATTTAGTTACTCACTTCCAAAACATCTTATCGCTTTGATAGTGCCTACAATGCTATCATTTCAAAATTGTAAGCATGCACTCATAAGTATTTTATCATATCCTACTCTCCATAGTTAATGTTTTTTCACTTATTCTTTACCTTGTTGTTCATTTAGAACAATATTCTTAATCCTTTGGTGTGTTTAATAAGAGAGAAATTAAGAGTCAGAAAAAATCCATTTTAATAGCATTTTATTGATTGGTGCAAGAACCTCTATCAAAATTTTTGGGTTAGCTTGTAGGAATTGGTAGACTGCTGATTTCTACATTGTGAAGTTGATTTATAATGCACGAATTATAAAAACCCCTCTCCTAAATATATAGGATAAGAGTATAGAAAATTTGGTTGATTTTGGACAATTGAATTAAATTATGAAAAAAATTGTGAATTTCGATATTAATGCAGATTTTGAAATTTTTGTCAATATTGAAATTTTGCATACTTGGTAGAAAAAGAGTGGGGATAATTTTACAAATTTTGACACTTATTTAAATTTGAAATTCGTAGAGATGGGTGTTAGTTCCGGTGGGGTACAAATGTGGTGCTTTTCACTCAATCTCTCATGTAATGTAAGCTCACGCACACTCAATGTAAAATCAAACAAGCAAGAGAAAAGAGATACACAAATTGGATACTCAGTTTGGCACAACTTGCCTACATCTGGGTAACTGACTGCAGAGATAATGATCCACTAAAAGAGGTAAAGAAAGAAAAGTACAACACTCACTCTCATTTTTACAATGAATACATAAACCCTCTCTAGATTAGGTGATGCCCAGTCTCACTTACCTACACACTTGGGTTTCTCTCAAATAACACATCTTAAATCTAAAAGCAGGATCTTTTATATAGATGTCTTCACGTCCCAAATATAGTACCTCCCTCTTTTAGAATCTCCATGTCCCAAATATAGCACCTAATTTAGACATTTTTCAAAATTATACGTTGCAACTCATGTTATAATTGAGCTTGCAACGCGGCCCACTTGTTGATCCTAATTGAGTTCTAGCTTTCATTGCAACATGACCTTGTGACTTCTCCAATCCTCCCGATTGTGCCAGTTCAAGATGATGTAGTCAACTCCTTCTGAGTGCTTCCTGCCAGCAAATAGCTTGCCTCCTCACATCATATCAGTAGGTCTCTCTCGTGAGGATCGCACCCACCAAGGTGCGTCTCCATCTCACCAAAGATGGTCTTCAAATATTTTCAAAATCTTCTTTCCAAACTTGATCTCCATTCACCCAAGTTTGGTCTTCACAATTTTCAAACTTGATCTTCATTCATCCAAGTTTGGTTTGTCAATATTCTTGTTACTAAACTTCAACTCCTTTCATCCAAATTTAGCTCTTCAATATCTTCCAAGCATGATCTTCATTTATCCAAGCTTGGGCTTAAATTATCTCCAAATACATTTGTGCCTTCAAATAGATTTATCCTTGAATAGCTTGTGCTTCAAATAGCTATGGCCATAAATAGCTTTATATCATCAATTAGTTGTGACTATAGATATCCTTGTGTCTTTAAACACATTTTCTTTGCAAAGATAGTTATGTAGATATTCTCCACATGCCTTTAGCTTGCTCCTCAAAAGAGATCTTCCAAGGTTGATGCTCTTACCAAAGATAGCTTCAATAGATTTTCTCCACTTGGTTTCTTGAGAGAGATCCTTCAAATATAAGTTCTTACCAAAGATAGCTTCACATGGTTTCTTGAGAGATCGTCTAATTATAGCACCAACCATGGACTTCCAGTCTTCAAGCCATATCATCATCATCTCTTGCCAAGTCATCTTGTCACGTCACCATTGACACATGTCAAATGATGGCAATCATAAAGTCTAGCTCTAACAATGTGGAATATTTTTATCTATAATAGATTAGAAGATTGAAAGAGAGTAGCAAAGTGGACAAAAATGTAATTTTTTTAGAATAAATCATGTATTTATAGACAATTTTTTTTTAAATAAGTAAATAAAATAAATAAATAAATAAAAATTAATTGTTTTCAAATGGTTCTCGTCTGAAAAAAAAATACGGATGCAACTGTCTTATTTTAAAATGTGGGTGGGTCTTACAATTAAGCTTTTGGTGGGCACCAAACACTTATGGTGTTTTAAATGTCAAACCCTTGTGGGCTTTACTCATTCCACCATTAAAGATACCCTAAGTCATTCCACCATTAATGATGTCGTAAGAATTGCAAATTGGTCCTTAATTCTAATCCAGAGAAGCCAACATAACAAGAGAAAAATGTTTTATTTTCTTAAAGAAGTTATTTGTTGTAACTTGTGGAAAAATTAGGCTTGAATTTTTTTTAATTTATGAAACTACCCTTCAACAAGTGGCATGATACTATACAAATGCCATATCAACCATATGCTATGCTTGGATGGGAGGATTTTTGGAGGTTTTATAAGGTAAGGTTTTAAACCAACTCATGCTTGGAACCATGGTTTTAGAGAAGGTATGGTTTAAAGGGGTAAAATGGAGGTTTGCAAAACTTCCATTTTACTCCCATTCTGGCAGAGGTAATAGTCTTTAGTTGTGTAGGATTATGTCTTTATTTCTAGATGATTGTTCATGAATTCCATATTTGTAATAAATTCATGATCCCTAGTTATTAGAGCACTGATGATGTCTCTTCTTCTATGGAAATGGTGTTAAATCCTTTAATTTCATATCTTTGGATAGGAGAAATATTTTGTGTAGGATTTGAGACTTGAGTTTATTTGACTGTTTGTGAATTGTTGATTTAAAATGAATTTTGAATACCCAACATATTCAAAGTTGGTTGTTTCGGAAGTCAATGACAAGATATTGAAATTAGATTGTGAAATACATGTTCTCTGCATTTAATTCCCCTCTATATAAGGAAAGAAGACTAAGTTCAGATGTGTAATATAATGTATGGAGGCTACTTATTTTTTTTTATTGGTTAAAAGAGGAATTAGGAGAAAAGAACAAGAGAAATTATTGTAGGACTTGACATTCATGAACTTGTTATTTGGTTTGTTTTTCTTAACAAATTCTTTCTAAACTCCTAAGTTACTAACATTTGTGAATAAATTTGATTCTTTGACTTGGATGATTGGCATGATGGAAGTTAATAAATGATTGTGGGCCTTCACATCCATGCTTAAAAATAAGAATCCATGAATTGGTTTGTTTGTCTTAATAAACTAATATGAACAAGTTATTTTGAAAATGAACTATTAACAAATAACAGTTTGTGACCGACTTGGATTTCATTGTATAGTCATTGCATTGTGTATAATATGAATTTAATTATTTGCCATTACGTATGAGTCATCTTGTTAAATAGAAAATATGAGATAAATTGGAAAGTACATAACATTTATTTTGAGTATTTTTGACTTTCAAAATAGTACATAACCATCTAGTCTTAAAATAGGAAATAGCCTAGTTTGGATTTTTCTTTTTAGTTGCTTCAAAGTTTACATACATGCGTTGGATTACTGGATTGGTAACTTGAGCTTTTTGCATTGCCGCATTAGGTTGAGGATGGCATGCATTGACACAATTTCTATCTCCATGGCCTCTATTTTAATATTAATAGATTAAAACTATTTCTAGGTATGCCTTCTCTTTTTATATTTTGGATGAAGCTAATGTGTAGATAATTATATTAACACTACCTTAACATTAGGAGAGTGGTACTCCACTTTGCTCCTAAGTGGAAGGTTGAAAGTTTGAGTCTCTTCAAACGAGGTTGAAGGTCGTGGCTTATCCACTTTCTCAAGAACAAAAATAATAATAATTATAGTAAAGTTTTATTTTTCAAGGCAAAACTAAATGTTAGAAACCATACATATAAAACCTGAGAAATTGTAATTTAGAGCATGTATTGTTTGAGAGAAGATTTTATAATGGAGAGAAAACACAAATTCTATGTAACACTAAATTGAGAAGAACACACACACCAAGGTTTTCTCTTTTGTTTAAAACCATATTAAAGCATGCCTTATATCAAGGCTTCAACGAGAAAACTAAAAATTGAAAACACTACTAAAAACATCTACTACTGCAATAATCAAAGGAACTGATTAACTAACTCAAGACTAAGTCTAAGACTAGCTTATTATTCAATGTAAGAAATCCCATAATTTTCTACTTAGCTACCACATTATTAAGCATCTTTCAATTAACCTCGAACACTCCCCCTTGATTGAAAATTGCATACATCCAACATTAACCTAAGGTAACAATGCCTTTGAGTAGGAAAAGCCTTAGTAAATATGTCTGTTATTTGTTCTTCAAAGTTGCAAAATTTCAATGTTGTCTGGCCATCTACAACTAAGTTCCTTATAAAGTTATATCTTAAGTCTATACACTTTGTGGGCCCATAAAGAACTAGATTTTTAGTGATAGCGACCGCTAATCTATTATCACAATAGATTTAAGTTGTATCGGCTTAGTTTTGGCCTAAATCAGAGAGTAATCTCCTGAGCCATATTTCCTAACACACTGAAGCTATTGTTGTAACATATTCAATTTCTGTTGTTGATAATGCAGTGACTTCTTACTTTCTTGAACTCCATGTAACAACACTCAAACCCAAGGTGAAAACATTGCCATAAGTGCTCCTTAGATCATCAAACAACCTTGCCTAGTCACTATTAGTAAAGCTATGAAATTTAAAGTTTGAGACATGTGTATACACTAAACCATAATCTAATGCTTCTGTAATGTATCTCAAGGTTCTTTTTTGTTGAATTGAAATGGAGTTTTGAGAGACAACTTATAAATATTGAGATTACTCCAACTAAAAAAAAAATATAGGGTCTTGTGTAGGCCAGAAAGATATATCAAGCCCCCCACCAAACTTTTATTTTTCCTTGCATTTACACCTTAAGTACCATCATGTAAAAGAAATTTATCTCCAAAATTCATAGGTGTCACTACTTTCTGACAATGTTGTATGTTAAAGTATTTAAGCAGGCACTCTACATACTTTTTTGTTAAATAAATATGCCATCCTCTCCCTGTTTGATCTCCAACATGAGAAAATAGTGTAGTAGCCAAGGTTTATCATCTTAAATATGTTCATCATCCCAAGCTTGAATTCATCAACAAGAGATTGTGTTGAGCCCATGTATTTTATGTCACTTGATGAGCTTGCCATGCTTCCAACTTGTTGAGTTGAATCAAAATTATTAGGCATGGATGATGATGTAATAACTGGCTCTTCCATAATATCAAGTTGAATCTTTAATTATTTGTCATCATCACTGCTTCTCCAATCCCACTTAGGGTCTGTTTGGTTAGGAAGTGAGTGACCGAAGTGGGGGAAGTCTGAAAACACCACTTCGGTGGAAGTGTGAATTTCAGCTGGAAGTCTTGACTTCCATGTGTTTGGTTGAGAGGGAAATTGTCACTTCAGTAACCACTTCAGGTGTTTGGATGGTGGAAGTGAAAATATGGAAAAGATCACTTCACTAGTTCCTTGTGTTTGGTACACCGAAATGGGGTTATGATCACCACTTCGGGATGGGGGTGTGGTTACCCCAATTTTTTTTATATATAGGTTATAAATACTTTTAAAATATAATATTGGTTATTAACATATTATAATGCTAATTAATTACTTATAAAATATTATAGTTTTATGAGGATAAAAATTGGGATAATTTTAACTATACAATTTTTAATTGAATTAATTTTGTTTTCTTTTGTTATAACCCCAAAGTTAAGACTATAATTTTTTTAATTATTTTTTTTTTGTTTTTAACAATATGATCTTTAAATTGTAATTGAAATAATTTTTTTAAATTATTTCATTATACAATATGATCTTCCAATTATCTGTTTCTTATAATTTCTTGAACATTATTTTATATTTTTGTATTAATTTATTTTTTTAAATGTTTTGCTACAAAAGTACAAGTGCTATATCCAATTATATAAAATATTGTCAAATTAAATAAATATATACATATAATACTGATTTTGCAAAGGCACAAGAGGAAACATCCACCTGCAGATTTATAAGGACAAGAAATCAATTCTAAGTAAATGGAAACAAACATTTTAATAACAAAAATTGAAACAAATGAACAAATGGGTAAAATTTCAAGTTTGTATAACCTGTTAATGCACAACAAATTAATCAGCATCCATACAACATGTGCACAGCATCATATGTCCAAAAATAAAACTACAAACACTCAAGACTGTTACAAAAAAAAAAAAATTACATATTGTACAACTTGCAATGCATTTAAAATACAGCATACAAAATGAAGCTCAGCTGGCCTTTACAATTTAACATTCTTGAACTTCCAGCAGAAGTAGATAAACCACCAAACCTGCAAGCATAGTTACAAACAAAATAACTTAAACTATGGACTAAAATATAGTCACAAATATAACATTAAAAAACTTGCAAAAGATAAACCACCAAACCTGCAAGCAAAGTTACAAACAAAATTACTTGAACTATACGGTACAATATAGTCACAAATATAACATTAACAAACCTGCAAAAGATAAACACCTTGAAGTGGCCGAAAATGTTGAGCTTTGTCCTATGTGGCTCAGGTGACAAGGGTGACAATGCATATTCATCGGCATTACCATCTATCCTCATACTGTTTTATTATTGAGAATTCAAAACATAAAATTGAACACAAACAGGGAGGCTGCAATGGTGGAATAAATGCCTCCTTATTGCCACGCCTCATTTGTAAAACACAACAAAAACACAAATGATAGATAAAACAAATCACCAGTTGACCAGATCAACAAAATATGACTAACTATGATGTAACTGTGAAAAATGATACCCAGTATACAATAAAACAAGTCATGGGATAACATCAACAGAGCAACAAAATTCATGCGCAAACCTGGTCAAAAATATGCAAAGCTGACAGATATAGTGGGAATTCACAATATAACAGAATTGAGGATATCAGGTAATGATATTGTAATTATAGAAACTAAAAACCACAATTGGGCACGATATGGCTGCAAATTGAAAGTGATTACTCGCTCATCAATTTGCCCCGCCAGTGTACCCAATTTGCTTTTAGGCTTTATTAAGGGGACTTGCCTCTATGCAAATAGTCACAGCTCTTGTACTCATCATCGCCATACCAACCATGCACGCAAATACACGCAAAAAAGAATAGAATAAATGAGTAGATATCAGGTAATGAAACACACATCATACATAATAATATGGCATAGATAACATCAGAACAAGTCCATGGGTAGATAAGCATGCCATTAGCTAACATGATGCAACTTGCATGAAAGAAATGCATGAAACATGAAAAGAGTCAGTATATGCGGATGGGAATGATGATAACATGTCATGCTGTGCAGTTGACGTGGTCAACATAGTGTTATACAAAACAATGCATGCGATGCAAACAATGCATGAAACATAACAAAACAGATAATTAGGTGTCTAGCACATCTGATAGTTGGCAATATAGAAAGCCTGTTAATTCACTCCATCCTCGACAGATAATTCTTAATCCATTCCACACGTAATTGAAGATAGTCAAACACATCAACGAGCACGGCCTCATCAAATCCCTCAACCTCCATCACCTTCGTATACAAGTACTCAGTCCAGTGGGTTGGGTTTTTAATGGCATCAGTCATTTCACCCACTACAACTAGGAGGCCACTCATTGATGGACCTTTTTGGCTCCTATTTGAGCATTGCGATCTTGGGGTCGATGATGTAGCTGGACTACTAACAACTGGGGGGGCAGAATGGTCATCGCCGTCATCGTCACTAGGATGTTCTAGTGGAGCTGTGTCACCATTATCAAGGTTGTTGTCTTCATTTTCAGATCTATCCCCGAACTCAGAAAACATAGATGTCGCATAGGAACCAGTTGTATAGTCTTCTCCACAAATAATCTTTAAGGCTTCATAGTTTTCAATTGGTTTATTAATGTATGGTCGTGCAGCCGGGTGAGCCTGCATTGTAATAAAAATTAGGTTACTTGTTTGTGAATTATATCAAATTTATAACACGTTACCTCTATGTATGTGAACGCCACAACAGGTTCCAGAATGATGGTCTTTGTGGTATCATCCCACCCTGCACCACTCAAGTCTTTCACTTTTTTTATCTCAGCATATCGCGCTTTCAATGTTCTATAGTGGTTCTCCACATTCTTAGGAGTATATTCCGTGTTGAACTTAACATTAACAGCAAGTGCAGCATACGCAAACGCTGCCCTCTTAAACGACTTATCACATTTAAGTCCTTTTGAAACTTGATCCACAAGTAATGGGATCAAGAAATTATCATACTCTGTCTTCCATCTTTTGTTAAGTGTACCCCATTTGCTTGTACCAGATTTTGAAGTGGCCCTATCACTAGCGCGGTCGAGACTTGCCATGATTCTTGGGATTCTAGTGAAAACGAAAATAACAACATACTGAGTTTCATATACAATGGAAGATCACATAAAAAAAAATTCAGAAGTCCAGTCAGGGCATGCAGAAGATTGACAAAATTCATTGTAAAAATGAACATAAAGTAAGATCAGTACATTCAAAATGAAAGCAAGAAAAACAAATTCCATTAACAAAGCTGTAAATAACCATCACATACTGACAATTTTAAAGAAGAAAATTAACAAACCAGTAAAAATTTCTGAAAAGACAAAGTTCATGGCAAATTACTAACGACAATGCATAAAACATCGAGAATAAATGCTGCAAACAATGAAGGCTACAATAAAAGCACAATGTACTTGAGTCACATGATATGCACAACATGTTAATTACAATATAGAAACCACAGTGCAATCACAAAGCCATGAAAAAATCATCACAATGCAGTATGCAATTCTGATGGACATGTAGATATGTTCCCTAAAGTAAACTAACAGCAGATTTAGCAAGCACAATAAAAATACAACATAAAAATGTGCTTTGTCCACAGTTTAGACACAACAGATAGTTACACAGAAGAAAATGCAGTCATGATTAATGCATGATATGCACCAACAATAAAGAGAACATATATAAACCCAAATAAGCTGGCAGCACAAGTATGAAAATAAATGACTTCAAACGAAGCCATTGTAACGGTTCCACATGTCATTCGCGATCTTGTCCCTCAACTCCACCCATTGCCTATTTTCCTCACGTCGCTCCCGTTGTGTTCGGGACTGCGATGAGGAAATTTGTGAATCCGACCGCATGTTTATTTCATCATGCAAAATTGTGTCACTTGAGTCGACACCTGCAATATAGTTATGCAGAATACAACATGCGAGGACCAACTTGACCTGTGTCTTGAATGGAAAAAAGGGATGAGATGTTAGAATCTTAAAACGATTTTTTAGTGTTGCAAAAGAACGCTCAACACGGGAACGCAACATGGAGTGTCGAAGATTGAATAATTCTTTTGGGTTTGTTGGTGGCCTTCCACTGTGTTCTTTTAGATGGTACCTAACACCTCAGTACGGAGCTATGAAACCGTTCATAGTAGTGTACCCAGCGTCTACCAAATAGTACTTGCCTGCAATTAAAGAAAATATGTTAATTATTATTGGGTTACTAGCTACGTGGACTATTGCAACTTATCCTACCGTCTATCACTTTCAGCCCTTCAGGCTGTGGTCTCGACAACGCATCTCTTAGAATAGTGAAATCATTGGCGGAACCTTCCCAACCCGCCAACACGTATGTGAATTGCAAGTCAGGATTCACCACCGCGAGGATATTTTGGGTTGGCCCTTTTCGACCACGAAACCGTGGTATTTCATTAGCAGGGACGGACGCATCAATATGCGTTCCATCTAATAATCCTATACAGTCCTACAGGGAAGAACAATTAATTGGAAATTGACAAAAGTGATTTAAGGATATCATACTAATTTACGTTACCATTTAACAACACACTTACTATGAAATAAGGGTACCAGTTTGGATTTGACTCAATTTCAGGATGACATGTACCATTGGGGGGATGAACAAAGTCATCACGGATGGCATAGATTGCTCGAAGGGCATTGTTGAAATACAGACTGACTGTTTCACCAGATCGTAAAAACTCAACTCTCATGGTCCTGTTTTTGGTGTTGTGCCCGACTACATGTAAAAAAATAGCTAATTGCTCCTCGACTAACACATGTCGGGTGTCGGCTAGTAGATGCTTGTCGCGGAAAATAGAAGCAAGATGCAAGAATGGTCCTACGTCCATCCTAAGATAACTAACGGCATAGTCACGTCCACCCCTCAAAATGCGTTCCATGTGCTTTTTCCTAGTTATGTCACGCGGTAGTGATGGTTCTTTACTTCTACCAGGCTTGTTAACATGCATGTCCTCAAATAGGCATGCAATAACAACAACCATGGTGGTGAAAGCAGCGACCAATGGTCTCGCCCGCTCATTAAGGGTCCAATTATCCATCTACTAAGAATGGTGAAGTGTTGAATAGCTTTAGTAATTGGATTATATACAGTTCACTAAAGAATTTAGAACAATTACTAAAAGAATACATATCTTGAATATTCAGTCACATATTGACAGTAAAATACGAACAAATAACTGAAGTAAGATTATGTCACCAACACATTAAAAAATACATCAATCATAAATAGAGGGAAGGCATGCTTTGGTAACAAATAACTGAATTTAGATGCAAAGGATCATTACGCAGGTGACAACATAAGAGGGATAATCAATACAAGAATCAGCCTATACATGCTAGTTATGCAAGCTTTAAAAAATACAAGAATGTAAGGACAAATGTAAAGTAAAAGAAAAGAATACAAGAATCAGAAATAAACAAGTGAAGAATGAAATATATAAGCTTGAAAAGGTAATTAACGAGGTGACAAAGTAAATCGAAAAAGCAAACAAACAATTTATTAAGTGGTGAGTATAGATGTACATCAAACCAAGTGAAGAATACAAGATTCAATTCATACATGCTATGTTATGCACGCGTTAAAAACTAAAGATAAACCAAGGTTAGATCAACTGCTCATTCAAAAATACAATAATGAAACATAGAGGTAAGACATGCTTCAAAGAATTATACAAGTAAACAATGAATAATAATAGCTCCAAAGGATAATTAACAAGGTGACAACTTAAGATCCAAAGCAATCAAACATGCTTATTAATTGATGTGTGTCAATGTACATCTAAGCAAGTGAAGAATAGAAGATTCAGTTCATACGTTATGGTATGAAAGCTTTAAAAACCAAAGGATAATTAACAAGGTGACAACATATCAGAAAAGCAAGCAAACATGTTCATTAATTGATGTGTGTAAATATACATCAGAACAAGTCAAGAGTACAAGATTCATTTCATACAATATGTTATGCTAGCTTTAAAAAATAAAGATAAACCAAGGTTAGATGAACTGCTCATTGAAAAATACAATAATGAAACATAGATGCAAGACATGCTTCACAGAAATGAAAATTAAACAATGAATAACATTGGTTTGAAAGGATAAATAACAAGGTGACATCATGAGGGAAAAAGCAACCAAACATGGGAAGAATGCAAGATTCAGTTCATTTAAAACTATACTAGTGAAAGATAGAGGCAAGGCATGCTTCACAGAATATAAAAACTAAAGAATGAATAACATTAGCTCCAAAGGTTAATTAACAAGATGACAACATAAGAGAAAAAGCAAACAAACATGTTTATTAAATGGTGAGTGTATATGTATATCAAAACAAGGGAAGAATACAACAAGATTCAAGTCATACATGGTATGTTATGCAAGCTTTAAAAAATAAAGATAAACCAAGATTAGATTAACTGTTCATCTAAAACTATACTAGTGAAAGATAGAGGCAAGGCATGCTTCACAGAATATAAAAAAACTAAAATAAGAATTCAGAATTAAGTGCATAGATGCTATGTTATGGTGAGTGTAAATGTATATCAAAACAATTCAAGAATTAAGATTTCAATGCATACATGATCTGTTATGCAAGCATAACGAAATAATAAAAAAAACCAAGGATACATCACCAGCTCAATGAAAAATACAACAATCAAGACATAGAGGAAGGCACGATTTACAAAATTTAAAAACTAAACCAAGAAAAATACCAATAGAAAAAATTTAACAGAGAATCCAGGAAAACTATGAAAATATATGGAAAAAATACAAAATTACAAAAATACAAGCTATGAGGATGACCGGCGTTGGAAAACTTTGGAAATCTACGAAAAAAATACCATACAAGCTATGAGGATGACCGGCGTCGGAAAACTTTAGAAAATATGGAAAAAAAATACCAAAAACAAACAAATATACAAGCTATGAGGATGACCAGCGTCGAAAAACTTTGAAAATTTAGAAACAATACAAGAAATCCAAAATACAAGCTATGAGGATGACCGGCGTCGGAAAACTTTGGAAATTAGGAAAAAATACCAAAAAACAAAAAAATATACAAGCTATGAGGATGACTGGCGTCGAAAAACTTTGAAAATTTAGAAAAAATACAAGAAAACCAAAATACAAGCTACGAGGATGACCGGCTTGGGAAAAACTTTGACAAGCTAGGAAAAAATACAAAAAATACAAAAGATACAAAAATACAAGCTATGAGGATGACCGGTGTCGGAAAAACTTTGGAAATCTAGGAAAAAATTACAAAAAAATACAATAATAGAAACTATGAGGATGACCGGTGTCGGAAACCTTCGAAAATCTACAAAACTTTGAAAATACAAGCAATAACGGAAAAACCTAACAGAGATTTTCGAAATATTTCAAAATCTACGAAAATACAAGCTGTAAGGATGACCACCGTTGGAAAATCAAGGGAAAAAAAAAACCCCCAAAGAGGCGATGATGCCATACCACAGAAAGGGGATCTGATCGATTGGAATCCTGAAAACTTGATAGAAACGAGAGAAAAACTCAGATCCACATGGGAAGGCAAAGACAAAAGGCCATGGAAGAAGATGGAGAAGATGGCGCCGATGAAGAACTCTAGAAGAATGCCGAAGTGGGGAAGATGGAGAAGATGGCGGCGATGAGAAGAGAAAACTCAAAAAACCCTAGAAGCATGCCGAAGTGGGGAACTCGGGGGTGATCGTTAGAAGGTCACGTGAAGGTCACATGGGGGGAAGTGAAACCCTGAAGTGCGACTTCGGGGGTTTTTCGGCCGAAGTTGAAGGGGTGAAGTGGGCTGGAAATGAAGTTGTCAAATCACCACTTCAGGGCCCACTTCAGTGAACCAAACACACTGAACTGGTTCAGAACTCACCACTTCTGCCACTTCAGGGCCCACTTCAGTGAACCAAACATGCCCTTAGCATCTACAAAAAAATAAATAAATAAATAAATAAATAAATAAAAAAATCTTGATTGACAATTAACTATGCCACTAATAGGATTATATAACTTATATGCCTTGGATTTAGTATAGTAGCCAATGAAGATAGATTTCTCAAACTTTGCATCCAGTTTTTGATGTTGTCAAGGATTAATCAAAGTATATGCAATGCAGCCAAATATTCAAAGTAACTTATTAGGAGTTTCATATTTGTCCATGCTTCATAGGGTGTTTGCTCCATCATAACTTTGGTTGGTGAGAGATTAGCAATACACTAAGGTTGCCACTGTCTCTGCCAAAAATTGATTTGAAAGGCTTCTCTCTTTTAGTAGACTCCTCGCCATTTCAACTATAGTTTTGTTCTTCCTCTCTATAATTTGTTCTACTGAGGAGTATAGGATGAAGTGAACTCCCTGTGGATCCCCATGCTCTTTACAAAAGTTGGAGAATTCTTTGGATAGGAACTATTCGCCTTTGTTTGCATGCAAGGTGTTAATACAACAAACACTTTATTTTTCAATGAGGGACTTAAGTTTTGAAAGCTTTCAAAGGTCTATGATTTGAATTTGAGAAAGTACAGCCAACTCATTGTGCTAAAATCATTAGTAAATAATACAAAATAGCGGCTTCCTCGTAATGATTCTATTTGCATAGGGTCACATAAATCAGCATCGATCAGCTCCAATTATGTTAATTCTCCAAACCTAAATAGTAGCCTTTTCACCATTTGTTTTTGACTTAACAGTCTTAATCCTTTAATGGTGAGATGATTATACATTAAATGCCATGTTGAGTACATACAATTAATAACAACAAACCAAGATTGTTCATGTTCGACACTTCAAGTGGAAATATATTATTCTTTGTCATTTTAATAATTGCTATAGATTTGGTAAGTGCTTGATTATACATATTTTTCTTATCAAATTCCTTAATATTTCACTTGTTATATTTACTCTTATTAATAACTACCTTACAAAAAGAACAATATTGATTGGCAAAGGAAAAAAGGAGCAGTTGTGGAAAAATCAAATGATTCAAGTGATGATGATAGTCCAAAACTAATTCACTCTTAAGGGATTCAAGCAGCCAAGCAAGCAACAATATATGAGCCACAAGATGCTTCCAACCCAAATTCCAAATCCTCTTTTATCTAAAGCACTGGTACATCTTGGTCAATCACAGGCCAAAAATCCAAGTAGAGCTAAGCCTTGAGTGTGCGAACTTTGCGACAACAAATATTCTAGTTCATAAACCAGAATCCATTATCACTTTTTTTGGCACTCCAGTTTGGAAAAAGCACAAATTTAAAGTTGTGCTAAAAAGACAAGAAGAATATGGAATGGTAAGGAAAATAGTCCAAGAAGTTGAGAAGGTTGGTATTTCTTCATCTTTAAAGAATTCTATTGTCAACAAGAAACAAAAGCCAATGATTGTTAAATTGATTTAGGAGACATTTGGTATAGTGGAGAGAAAGATAGTGGATTTGAAGGTTATGAAGGGATCATGTGCAAATGATATGCCCTTTATTGTTTTACGTAATCCTTAATTGGTCGATATGATGATAGCAATTAACAAAGTTGCACAAGTATACAAAACTCCTTTATTTGAAAAGAGAGGACAATTTTGTTGGATGAGTGCAAAAGGGATAAAGGAAAAGACTTTGCTCCAATCAAAGATACTTGGTACATTTAAGGGATGTCTATCCTTTCTAATAGATGGTCTGATGTAAAGCATTAATTTTTAATAAATGTCATTGAAACTAATAGTTGTGAATTGATGTTTATGGCTATTAGAGGCTTCTCTAAAGTTGGAAAAATGGGGATGTCATAAGTGCTATTCTATACATGTTTTATCAATACTATTTAGCCCTTAAACAACCCTATTGAACACTATTTCTATGGATAACTAGTACTTAATTGTTCATTTTGTATCTCAGGTTAAAAGAAGCACAATAAAAACCAAAGGAAGAAAATCGGGTGTAAATCGGTGCCAAAACCATCAAATAGAGAGATACACGGTCAGGTACACGCCAGTGTACCTACCCATGTACAGTTTGGCCAGTAGCATTCAATAACCTCCAGATCACTTCCTACTGAGGAGAACACCCCCGTGTAAACTAGGTACATGGCCATGTACATTTGAAAGTTCACACAGCGCGTCCCAGACAAAAGCACAAGCAGAGTAAAGGTTGCATGGGCATGTAACTGAGTGACAGGAGAAGAAGTCTTGGGAGATACATGGCCAGAGATAGAAGTACACGATTGTGTACAGCAGACCATGTACACCAAAGTTGCGAGTTTTAGGATTTTCTAGGTTTTGGTCAAATTTGGGGGGAAAGGTTTGAAGTTTTGAAGAGTTTTTTAGGGCATCTAAGTTTTGACCATATTTGGGGGGGAAAGACTCTGAAGTTCTTTAGCTGTGGTTGAATGAGGCTTTGAAGGATTAAAGGAGGAGTTCGAAGGAGTAGCCAGAGTGATGATCCATTGGTGACGATAGCAGCTCACATAATCCCCAACCGCGGGGCATTGGGAAAGAGGGTTTTTCTTCACATATTTAGGGTTTTAGAGCTTTAGATTTACTTTGTATTGATGAACATGAGCCCCATAAATGGCTAACTCCTTTGAGTGCTCAAACTGATGTAGCTTGGGATTACTTTATCTTTTGATTTCTTTTAATTTAGATTTACCTTTTTCTTCCGGATTCATCCTTTTTTCAATGTTGGTTTTGTGTATCGAAAAGTGGCTATACCATTATGATTTCACTTGTGTATTTAGAGATCCTTGCGAATAGATCACATTTGGATGAGTAGCTATCACTGATGCTCACTATAGATAGTAATGGCGCCATATACCTTTCGATTGGAATTTCAGTGGTTCATCCCCGATTCTGACATGGAAATCCGAGAGCTTATTGCAATCTTACAAGGGGTAGGAGTATGAGAGCTTCACTTCCACCTTAAGCAAAGGTTTAAACATTAAGGAATCTTGAGAGAGCATTTGGTGAGTTTTTGGTTTCCTTCATTCCGATTAGCTAAGGTTTAATCTCTATTGAATTGCAATCATCCTATTCATTAAATTCCTAAGTGAAATTGATCCCGGCACTACTTTATTCATTGTGTTTAGTTCCTCACTTCCGCTGATTCAGTCTTGTGATTGTTTTTATTATCTCTTTTTAATTCTGAAAGTAAATTTGATTCTTGTTTTAGTAAGTTAACAAAGATAGGGTTAGTACTTCTATTTTCTAGTCTCTATCGATTTGACCTTGCTATTGCATGTTTTATATTGATTAACGCGTACACTTGCATGCATCTACTTTACGTTGATCAGGATGCAATTGCAAAATTCTTATTGAAAGCTATTAAAGATATTGACCCATCAAATGTCATACAAGTGGTCATTGACAATGCGGTAAATTATAGAGCAATTAGAAAAGAAATCGGAAAAGTACATACGCTCATCTTTTGATCACCTTGTGTTGTTCATACACTCAACTTGAATTTTAAATATTTTTCCAATGAATTTGAGTGGTTATAAAACACAAATAAGAGGGGTAAAGCAATTGTTAAGTATTTCCTAAATCACATACAATTATTATCTCTGCTTCGAGCACAATCAAATTTGGACTTCTTAAAAGTTGCTAAAACCATATTTGCTTCTCATTACGTCCTGTTAAAGAGGTTGCTTGATTGTAAATGATCACTTGCTACTACCATAGTACTTAGAACATGGTTAAAAGTAGGAGATGAAAATACTAGAAAGATGGGATCTCTTGTAGTTGAAACTACTTCTAGTGAAGGTTGTTGGGAGGATGTTAAGAGTGTGATTAAAATAACAAAACCTATTTCTTTGTTAATTAACATTATGGACCCCACATTTGCCTTATCCTTTTTGTTATAAAGAAAAGCACAGATTCCACTCTTTTCCCTCATCCCAAGCTATCTCGGGAGCTAGGCATTCTGGGACCTTGTTGCCATACTTTATCTATAATCCTTGTTTCTCTCCCTGGATACTGTAGCTTTGAAAAAGTGAGCTTCTAGTCACAGCTCCTTGGCATCATCGACAAAAAAGGGAGGACGGAGTGCTATCTCTAGTTCGTTGGAAGTGCTTAAGGTTAGTACTTTCAATATTTAGATTATCGTAGAAATTGTTAACTTAGTGTTAATTTCTTCTGAAGTTTGGTCATTTTGATGTAACTTGTGATGTTCTTAATGCTCTTGCATTCCTTAATGCTACGCTTAGCACCTCTGCCTTGTTGTAAAACTTCTTCTAGAACTCTTTATACCTTTGACCAACATTGTTGTGTTGGGTTGGGTTCTCATGGGGCTATAACTTATTCATGCTTTGCTTGACAAATTCCTGCCTAGGATGATTGTATCCACTCTTTCTCTTAAACTACCACTATAGTTTTAAACCTTTTTATTGAATGTTTTTGATAAATCATTATGCTAAGCTACAACCATTTTGAACATAGTTATACATATACACTTGCATGTTGTCTATGTAGTCTTATGTACATAATCTTGGTGTTTAATTGAACTTTCCTACCCAAAATAAAGAGAATCCAAACCTTGCTTTGATTTTAAACCAGTTTTGAAACCCATGCTTAGATTGATGATTAAATATGTATACCCTAATTTGCTAATGCCTTTGAATGTGGTTATCACTGAAATGTTGAAAGCCAAATTTGAAATATGTTCATAGATGTATATTATGCTATTTATTATATTTAATTATGGTGGTTATATGTTAGCTTAGTTTAGCTTTTCTACAAGTTTATGACATGCAGCTTAGTTTATTCTGCAGCCTTGAATATGTCATACTATATGCTTACATGATGAGCTGCAACCATTTGTATGTTATGTATACGTAGTATGCATATGCTTATATATTACTGCATGTTGAATGATAGCCCCAACATATGCTTATTCTCCACCTAGTAATGTGTGACCACATGCATGTTTTCTGACACCTTAATTATTTTCACATTGTGATAATGGCATGTTAGCTTATACCCATGGTTGTCAAAATCGCTTTTTTAACTAGGATCAATAAGAGATCCATAAAATCTTATCATAAGATTGAATCATAAAATTGTAAGATCTTACTAATTACTAAAATTGGTATTAATATATATATACACACACAAATACTTATGAACTAAAATTACACATATTAAAATAAAACTAAAAAACAACCAATTTCAAAATGATCTTCACAATTAAAATGGGCACACCTAAATTTATTAATAAATTCAAATTCTTCAAAAGGCATAGCATCAAAGAAAATAAAATTCAAATACTTACAATATGTAATGGACCTGCAAAACTTACCAGTAGTTTTGTTTTTCCTTTGAGAAATTTTGGCAAACACCTTGTGTGCAAGGTTGTCAATCTACAATTGAAGCTAAAACTAAAGAACAACAATAAGAAATCAATACAAGTATACACAAACACAATTAGATAATTAAAAGATATAAATAACTACCTGTAAAAGTTATGGCAATACAATGATTCAAGTTACTCAAAATAAAAATGAAGATGGAGAGAGGCAATTGGAAGATTTACATTTAGAGAATAAGAGAGACAACTGGCAAGCTATGACATTGACTCAGATATGGAGAGAAATATTCGAAATAGGAGTTGGGAGAAGAAGATGAGAGAGGGAGAAATATTTGGCATGGAAGATGAGCTCCTGTGGCCTTCTTAATTAAAGGCAAGGATTTGGACTTTTTTAAACATTAGATAAGGTTTTCTTTTATCATGAACATAATCATGTCCATCCAAATGCCTTGGAATATGTATTTTCTTGATAGTGATAAAATGAGCTAGGATAAAAATTTGGATTTTTGGTGAGTTTTCAAGATTGGTGGAATTGGAACAAGATTGGTTATTTTTCGACTATTATTTTATGTGCTTAATCATCAAGCATAAAAGATTACCTTTTATTTATTTGTTTGGTTTTAAATTACTTGAAATTGATGCCATACATTGGTACTTATGTTCCATCCCTCTATGTATTTAAACTTTATTATTTTCTTTTTTTCTCCTTTATTTCATTATTTAGTTATCCATTCATTCTTTTAATTGTTTAAATATTCATTATTTGCATATTTATTATTTATGTACTATCTCAGTGATTAATTACATCAGCTAATTATAGTGTTAATTTTTATTTTAAAAATAATTGTTTATTTTCTAAAGTGGGATTATACACTTTTAATATGTTTGTTTGTTTGAATATGGAATTTCTACTTGTACAAAAATTTGGGAAAATTAGTGAATAATTCTATACTTTGACTATGAGATGTTTTGAATATTTTTGTATCCAAATAAGCTATTCTTAAACCTGATAGCGGAGGTTAATTACTTAAAATTTCTAAAAAAATGAGGTTGCAGTTTCACACATATCAATTGTTGAAATAATAATTGTGAGATACTACCCTCCTAAGAGAGATAGTTGGGCTTTGCCCCCTTAACACAATCCATATATTATCTAGTTAACGCCAAGTTTACCCTTCTCTGAGGATCAAACCCGTCACCTAACCCTTTGTCTCATTCTTGGGCGAGCGTCTCTCACCAACTGATCCGCATGGAGCAGTTGCACCCACTGATGACCCTATTCCTGTACAGCCAAGAGATGTGCAACATGGAGCACCATCTCCACCCTCATCTCTTTCACCACCTAGGAAGGGAGCCACATCCACACCCTAGGTGCATTTGAGCCTGCACCCCTGCCGCAAGCGCCTGAGTTAGTTCCATCCCCAGGTAATGCAAGCTTTTATGACCTATTGGGACAGTTAGGGGAGATATCCTACCTATCAGGAGTATAGAGACTTCATGAGTTATTGGAGCTTGTTTGGAGGGCGTGTACTAACTGGACAGTTGCCTAAGCCAATGCCACCACCAGTGCAACTAGCACATCGATAGCCAATTTTGATGACATGGTTCTTAAGGATGAGTTGAGAATAAAGGTTGCCACCATACTGCTTGAAAATAGAGCCAAAATTTTGTCAGAGAGTTTGAAGGGTCGATCCTATACTTTATTACCAAGGTGGCAGGTCTGTGACAGAATAAGAGACAGTTGAAGGACTTAGCAAATGTCAGAGATGAGTTGGTGAGTATAGAAGAGCTGTTGTGCTCGAAGTTTGAAGCAAGGTTGAATTTTAACATTCAAGAGAGGATGTGTTATGCCCCTACTCGTGGGCCCAACATGCGATAACCACCGTGATAACCCGATGAGGGATAACCAGGCCACTCAACACTCGAGTCACCATAAGGCTAACAAAACAATGGAATAAGCAATACTGAACAGAATATACAAAAGTAAGGAATACATAGATACACAGGGGAAGTAACAATATAATAACCTGGTAGAAGAGTTCAATAAAATATGTTCATCACAAGTACAACAAAGTTCCAAGAGCTAAACAAGTAAACAAACCAAGCAAACATAGTTGAAACGTACTAGTGGATCCATGCCCTTATACAACAAGTTCATGCTCAAAGGATAACATACATGATAATGGAAATGAGTAAAAAAGAAAGATGATAAATGCCTAACACTTTGTCTTGCCGCCATGCTACGACCTAAAACCTGGAATAAAGGGGAGAGGGTGAGTAACCTAAGTCACTCAGTGGATGGGTTAGTATAATTCTGATAGAATACACCAAAATAATCAATAAAAACTGCAAAGCTAGGATTTTGCATAATACAAAACATTAGAACATACTAGCATATAACATTATACACAAGTGTATGAAAACCATAGACAGTATAAACAAATCCTTTTAATCAAAAAGGATTTCAATATTCATAACTCATGAATAGCAAAATACAAATTTTAACCCATAAAACATGATACTTATCATCAAATCAATTTAATTTCCAAATAATTTACAAGAGATCACCTGTCAAGGTATACTTTGCATACAAACATAGGTTCTTTAAAAATATGAAGTTTGCATCGCAAGAAAACAAGTAGTGGTCTAGAAATCTCTCTAAACTCTAGCTGTGGTCGCAGCTAAGTTCAGTGCTGTCAATGTTCTCATGTCCTTGACATTGACCCATCGGTCCACCGGGTGGTGACTCTGGCTTCATGATGAATATTCAACCAGGGCTCTTCACTCCCACCTAAACTAGACCAATAACTTAACCGGTCTTCCATGCCACCTCAATAGCCTGACCATGAAGACCGCCTACTGCAGCAAGATGTCACCAACAAAAACAATGCTATACATGTGATAAGTGCTTGTGCGATATGAATGCGAAGCATTCATTCCTTATGTTGAGCATTAGTTTTCTTGGGTTTTTACACTAATATGTGTGTTTTTATGTTACTTTTATGCAGGTAGGATTGTGAGGCCGAGTATGAAGGAAAGAAGCCAATGTGGATTACAATGCACCGATTTTGGAGGAAATCTTGCTAAGGTTCAAACGCGAAGACATAGGTCGATGTGAGATGCTAGAGTGTGTGCCAACCTCCTCGTATTCGAGTTTGGCACATCCATTTGGAGGGGCACAAAGGCAGTCACACTCGAGCATTCTGACTTATGCACATAGAACAAGAGCTCCACCAACTTGTTTATCATTAAAGAAGCAAGTGATCCATGACGTGAACGTGTGCCCGTTTGCGTTACTCCGATGAAAGTATGGATTCGGGAAGCTATTCAGGCTGGATACTGTAGCAGGTACTGTAGCAATTAACTATAGCAGTTACTGTAGCAATTAACTATAGCAGTTACTGTTTACAGCTGGCCGAAAATCGCAGTTTCAGAGAATCCACACGGGCGTGTGGAAATTGCCCACACCTGTGTGGAAATTCCGCACGGGCGTGTGAAGCATCCACGCCCGTGTAGTCGCCCGATTCCAGCCCTATTTAAAGCCGAATCAGCCCCGATTTTGGTATTCTTTTCTCCATCTTTTCCCCAACTTGAGAGAGGGCTTCGGCTAGGGTTTCGAGGGGTATTGGCCAAGGTTTTGGAGAGGATCTACGGCTCCGACATAGTCATTCCTTAGGAAGAAGGTTGGTAGGGGAGCTTCCGTCGAGGCGTATCCTATACCAGACGAGGGAATCCTTGGATGACGAGTAGAGGACTTTCCACAAGACCATCGACATGACTATTGAGGGGGTTTCTTTATGGATTCATTGCTTTTGCATTCTATTTCTTTGATTGTACTTAGCTCCATGGAGAGCTAAACCCCTAGTGGGTACTCGGGTATTGTAAACCCTAGGATGTATTTGTTTCTTTGAACCTCTTTATTATGCTTTCAATAAATTGAGGTTTATTGTGAGTTCCAACCTTGAATGCTTGATTGTATGAACATTTCCCCTAGAGTGACACTAGGCTTGAGAGTTCTTGTTGGTAACCTTGTGAGTGAGTGACACACCACGAGCGTTAGACAAAGCTAGGTTGGAGAGGGTTGAGAGGGTGAGTCGAGAGGTACAGGAGCGTTCCCTTTCCCCTCCGGCGTGATAGATTCTACCTCCGTTCCTCGAGTTCTTTGCGGCCATAATAGAGTGAATGGTCTAAGGGATGAACTTCCGCTGGGGCTTAGTTGCGCGTGCAATGGAGTGAAGCGTTGAGGTGATCTTAGTATCTAGGGTTCAATTGTGGTTAGGGACCTTCCACCTGGACCAAAGGGTTAGATCTATAATTAGGAAGAGATTTATCACTTGGAATCTCTAGAGCTCATTGCAACTCTATGCGAGTGCGAGGTGTTGAGATTGTTCAATTTCTCCTCCGGAACATGTATAGAGTTAGGCATAATTGACCTTAGATTTGGGACTATGTAATTAAAGATTTCCACGACTCACCAGTGCATTGATTAGGAAGCATAATAGAGGGTTCTTGCACTTGAAACAATTATCCTAGGTGGAGCATTATCCGGGTACCCCATCTTTATCGATTTTCTTACCCCCTTCTTTACTTTTGCTCTCTTACTTGTTGCTTTTACTGTTGAGAATTGAATCATTGTCACACTCATTATCATTGATCTTTTACATAGCTAAGAATCGAATTAAGTATTTTTATTCTCTACTCCCTGTGGATTCGATACCCGCTCACCCGGGATTATTACTTCGACAAACCCGTGCACTTGCGGGATATACGCAAGGGGACCTTGTCAACATGTATACCTTATCATAGAGTCCATATCTAGGACAACATTCAAATATCAAGAATAAATGTCATGTCCACAAAGAGCAATACAAGAAGCATGTTTCAAATAACCAAAGGCTCATAATTCGTTTCAATTCAAAATATAGATATAATCATAAACATATTTGGTCAAACATCAAGAATGTCCTATATATTTCAATAGCAAAATAATTTCCATCCAAACTGTCGAAACATAGATTCAATACGGTAAAAATCCATGAAATGCTTTCAAATCCATGAAATGCTTTCAAATAGAGTAATAGAAATCTTTAAATAATATTCTAAGAGAATTATGCAAAACACAAATCCCACTCACTACTAAGGCAATTTAATTCTTGGATGCGCTACTTCTTCGCCGGCTCCTTGCCACGAGTCGAGCTCTTAGCTCCTAGCCAAAGCACATACACAAGCAACAAACAAGAATTAAAAAAACAAACCAAAAAAGAAAAAATGAAATCCTTGGTTATAATGACATGCAACCCTAAATCGATCTTAGAGTTGGCTTAAAACTGAGTCTTCAGGTTGCCAATGAATTTCTAAGGGTTTGAGCATCACTCTAAACCAAAGAAGCCAAAGAAATAATTAAAGTCCACCAGTACTATAGTACTGTGACCCACCCCTTGCATGTGACCCGCAAGTGCACGGGTTTGTCGAAGTAATAATACCCCAGTGAGTGGGTAGTCAAATCCACAGGGAATAGTGATCAGAAACACAAAGATTGCTATTTAACTAACGTGAAGATGAATCAATAGCGGTGTGAACAAAATTAATATGAAAATAACTAAAGAAAATAAGAAAGAGAGGCACAATAAAATGAGAGAAAGGCAATCGATAGAAAGTAGGGCACTCGGACATTGCTTCCCCTAGGACTATTGTTCCAAGTGCAATACCAATCATTATACCTCCTAACTGATGTCTAATAAGTCGTGGAGATCCTTAAACACACGGTCCCAAAACTTAAGATCAACCGTAAGCAACCCTACACTATGCCCCGGTGGAGAAATCTCTCAGTCTCGACACCTCACACTGTGCTAGGTTGCTTTAGGCTCTAGGGATTCTAAGTGATAAACCCTATTCCCTAATATAGATCTAACCCTTAGGTCCTGGCGAAATATCCCTAATAGCAATTAAGTCCCAGATACAAAGGATTACTTCAACGCTTCACTCTGTTGCTCGCACATCTAAGCCCCAGCGAAGTTCATCTCTTAGCACTTCACTCTATTGTAACCGTAAAGAACTTTAGGAACATAGAGGTGGGATAAATCACACCGGAGGGGAAAGGGGACGCTCCGCTACCTCTCGACTTATCCTCTCAACCCTCTCCAATCTAGCATTGTCTAACCCTCATGGTGTGTCACTCATCCACAAGGATTACCAAGATGGATTCTCAACCCTAGTGTCACTCTAAGGGAAAATCAACACAACAGGCATTTAAGATTGGAACTCAATTAAAACCATCAATTAAGGAAAGCATAATAAAAGGTCAAAGAAACAATATCATCCTAGAGTTTACAAGTCCAAGCACCCACTAAGGGTTTAGCTCTCCATGGAGCAAAATACAATCAACAGTGAAGTCAAAAGTAAAGAGATGCAATCCATGAATAAAATCCCCTTGGTAATCGTGTCAATGGTCTTGTAGATTAGCCTCGACCTCTTTAAAGGTTCCCTCGTCAAGCCTATGGCACACTTCACCGAATTAATGCCGATGAAAGCTCCCCCAATAACTATCTTCTGACAGAACGCGGTGTCGAAGGCCATAGAACCACTCCAAAAACCTTGCCAAAGTCTCTCTAAACCCTAACTGCAGGCCACTCCAAAGTTGGAAAGAGATGGAGAAAAGATGGAAAAGAGGATTCTCAAATCGGGCTGAATCACGGCTTTAAATAGTGTTGGAATCGGGAATCCACACGGGCGTGTGGAATTTCCACACGCCCGTGTGAATCTGTAGGAACCTGATTTTCTGTGGCTTGTGAATAGTAACTGCTACAATAAATTGCTACAATGATTTTCTATAGTAACCTGCTACAATACTCCGCCAAAAAATACTCCCGAATCCACACTTTTCTTTGAGGCAACATAAACGGGCACACGTCTATGTCGTAGATCGCGTCGCTTCTTAGATAAGGGATGACATTGATGAAGATCTTGCTATCATTGCACAAGTCAGAACACATAAGTGTAGCTGCCTTTGTGCCGCCCCCAAACCCCCCAATTTACATATTCCATCAAGCATAATGGAGAATGGCACACACTCATATGTCTTCGAGCACAACTTGTGCCTTCTCGTGTATCCACTTCAAGATTCCATCAACATAATACATTCACAATCTACTTTGGCTCCTTTCTTCTCTATTTAGCTCCACAACCCTATATGCGCAAAAGAACACAAAAAACACAAGTATTAGCGATAAAACCTGATAAAAGTAATGCTCATCTTAAGAAAAGAATACTTCGTATTCTTAGTACACAAGCACTTATCATACTGCTACAGTAATTCCCATCTACAATAACCACGTTTTCCTAAAATAAAACCCAGTTCAACGATACATACAACTATGGAAGAACAACAATATAAAATATCCTCTCTAACCTAACAATCAGTGAACAAAAAACAAAGATAACTTCAAGCTTTTACCAACACACACACACACACACTCAAGCCATAGCTCCAGCTTTCCATCCAAGCATCAAGAAAACCAAGAAGGGATGGAAGCTTACCTCTAGGTTTAAGGAAAATAGATGAAGGACCTTGAAACTTCAAACTAGCAAGAAAGCAAAGGTCATCCCACCTTCTTTTCCTCCAAGAAAAAAGAAACTAAGCAAGATGAGAGAAAGAAAAGAAAAGGGACTAAAGTTGCAAAGAAAACTTCAAGTTACTACAATACCCCAAGTTACAGTATCGCATAAAAAATCTACAGTGCTGGGCTAAAAATTTTATAGTAATAGGCTTGGAAAGCTAGGTTATAATAAGATGGTTGTCTCCAAAGACTAGAGTTTCAAAGAGGTAGTACAGTTAGTTCTTCGAGCAGAAAAATTGATTCAGGAAAGTAGGCTAGTCTGAGAGAACTTGGCTAAGAGAAGAGGTATAGACATAAGTTAGTCTTCTAAGAAGAGTAGGAGTGAGAGTTCTTCTCTTGCTACTTCTTCACTTGGTTCCTTCAAGTCTCCTTCGAACCAATTCAGTGGTTAAGGGAGTTTAGTACCTTCTAGAAGTATATCAGGTGTGAGATCAGTAGGTCTAGGCACTATTATTGAAATTACAACAAGTCCCATGAAGGATGGTGCCTAGAACCTCGCAGATGTTCCCATTGTGGTCAGCCAAGTCACATCAGGTCAGCTTGTCCAAGGTTGAGCCTTGGTGATCTTACTCTAGTACTGATGCTAGACCATCCTATTTAGTCCAGGGGTACCCATTTTGCAGCCCAGATATAGGCAGTTGCTAGCCGATCCTTGGCAGGCAACAATACCCCTCAGTTAGGAAGACCATGTCTATTGACTAGATTTCTAAGCGGACTTGATTCCTTTGGAGATCTGAGACTTTAATGCTATCTTGGGTATGGATTGGCTTGATAGGCATCATGCCTCTATTAATTGGTTCAAGAAGGAAGTGACCTTTCAGGGGCCTCATGAGACTTCTGTAGTTTTTGTGAGAGAAAGGAGAACCCTTCCTATGTGTTTAATCTCGTCCCTTAAAGCTAGGAAGTCGGTAAATAAGGGTTGCCAAGTGTACATAGCTCATGTGGTGGATTCCAGTATTGCAGAGCTAAGGTTGGAAAATGTGCCAGTGGTAGTAGAATTCTCTGATGTGTTTATAGAGAAGTTACCAGGATTGCCACCTAACAGGGAAATTGAGTTTATTATCAATCTGCTGCCTAATAAGGCTTCAATTTCTAAAGCACCTTACAGGATGGCGCCAACAGAGCTTAAGGAATTGAAAGTTCAATTGTAAGACTTGAGGACAAAGGTTTTATTCATCCGAGTGTTTTACCTTCGGGTGTGCCAATGCTTTTTGTGAAGAAGAAGGACGGTTCCTTGAGGTTGTGTATTGACTACCGATAACTCAACAGTGTGACCATTAAGAACAAGTATCCCTTAACAAGGATTGATGATTTGTTCGATCAGTTGAAGGGAGCAAGTGTGTTCTCTAATATTGGCTTGCATTTGAGATACCATCAGTTGAAGGTTAAGGAAGGCAATGTGGCGAAAACGGCTATTCACACTCATTATGGTCACTATGAGTTTTGTGTCAAGCCATTTGGATGGATGAATGCTCCTGCAACATTCATGGACTTGATGAACTAAATTTTCTGGCCTTACTTGGATAAGTTTGTGATTGTGTTTATCAATGAAATCTTGGTATACTCACCTACGGATGAGGATCATGCGCAACATTTGCATATAGTTCTACAGACTCTTCGAGAGTAGCAGTTGTATGCCAAGTTTTCCAAGTGTGAGTTTTGGCTTAGTGAAGTGGGATTCCATGGTCATATCATGTCCGAAGATGAGATCTTCATTAACCCAAAGAAGGTGGAGGCTATTGTTAATTGAGAACCACCAAAGAATATGACCGAAGGTCAGAGTTTTCTTGGTTTGGCAGGTTAATATCGATGTTTTGTGGATGGTTTTTCCTCAATCGCAACTCTTTTGTCGAGATTAACTAGGAAAGAGATAAAGTTTGATTGAAATGAGAAGTATGAGCGGAGTTTCCAAACTCTTAAAGATCGATTGACATCCATACCTATTCTTGCCTTATCCACTAGTGGGAAAGAGTTGGTGGTGTTTAGTGATGTCTCACATCAAGGTCTGGGTTGTGTTTATGCAATAAGGAAAGGTGATAGCCTATGCTTCATGATAGCTTAAGAAGCATGAGTTAAATTACCCATCCCATGACTTGGAGCTCATGGTTATAGTGCTTGCGTTGAAGATTTGGTGGCACTATTTGTTTAGAGAGTGGTGTTGGAATTTCTTAGACCATAAGAACATGAAATATCTCTTCACCCAAAAGGAGTTGAATTTGACTTAATGACAATGGTTAGAGTTGATCAAGGACTACGACTTAGTCATAGACTACCACCCAGGCAAGGCCAACATGGTAGCATATGCCTTGAGTAGGAAATTTCTTTTAATCTAGCTTCTATGAGGGTGGCATACCTATGACAACTCCAATCCATTCAAGAGTTGGGTTTAGAACTCAAATCCGAAGCTAGTGGAGCCCTATTGACAAGTTTTGTTGTGAGATTGTCATTGTTGGAGCAAATTTTGGAGTCTCAAACAATGGATGAAAAATTAGCCTATGAGAGGTAGAGGTTGAAGGAAGGAATTACTAATGACTTAAGTGTGCGAAGTGATGGTCTTTTGGAGTTTTAAGGTAGGTTTGCATCCCGAAGGATCCTAATCTTCGAAGAGCCATTTTAGAGGAGGCTCATTCTTTGATTTACATAGTTTATCCTTTGAGTACAAAGATGTACTAGACCATCAAGGGAGAGTATCGGTGGCCGGGGATAAAGCCAGAGATAGCCAAATTTGTAGCTCATTGCTTGGTGTGCCAATAGGTGAAAATTGAGCATTAGTAACCTTCAGGATTGTTGCAGCCTCTACCGACTCCTAAGTGAAAGTGGGAACATGTGACCATAGATTTTATGGTTGGTTTGCCATGTTTGCCTCAGGGTCTTAATGTAGTTTGGGTGATCGTTGACCGTTTAACTAAGTCAGCTCATATCCTAGCTATCCATGGCAAGTATTCTTTAGAGATGTTGGCAAGGTTTTATGTGGATGAGATAGTCAAGCTTCATGGAGTGATATTTTTTATTGTTTCAGATTGTGATCCTAGATTTACTTCACAGTTCTGGCCTAGATTTCAAGAAACCCTTGGTACTACCTTGAAATTCACCATAGTGTACCACCCTCAAACAGATAGTCAGTCCAAGAGGACAATTCAGACCCTTGAGGACATGTTGAGAGCTTGTGTCCTTGATTTCAATGGAAGTTAGGCTAAGCATTTGCCACTTGTTGAGCTTACATACAACAATAGTTTTTAGGCTAACAACCACATGGCGATATATAAAGCATTGTTAGGACAGAAGTGTAGAACCCTTCTTTATTGGAATGAGGCTGGTAAGAGGAAATTACAAAGTGTGGAATTGATTAATGAAACTGTGGATAAAGTGAAGCTAATTCGAGATAGGTTGAAAACCGCCCCAAGATAGGAAAAAGAGTTATGCTAATACCCAGAAGAGAGATTTGGAGTTTGAAGTTGGTGACCATGTGTTCTTGAAGATCACTCCATATAAGGGGGTAATTCATTTCCATATGAGAGGGAAATTGAATCTCCAGTATATTAGATCATTTTCTACTGTTGACAGGATTGGACTGGTCGCCTATCGCTTGGAATTACTAACAGAGTTAGAGAAGATCCATAATGTCTTCCATGTTTCAGTGTTGAAAAAATGTGCCTGACCCATCATACACATTTGAAACCCCTCTTGTGGAGTTGTGAGAAGACTTGAGCTTTACCGTGCTATTGGTTAAGTTTTTAGATCGACAAGAGAAGAGTTTACGTTGGAAGGTGATCTCGATGGTCAAAGTGCTTTGGAGAAGCGATTTCGTAGAGGAGATGACATGGGAGACCAAGGTGGCATTGAAGTGAAGTCATCCTCATCTTTTCCAGGAGCAAGGTAAGCAAAAACTTTTGAGGACGAAATTTCTTTAAGGGGGGTAGAGTGTGGTATTTCAATCATTTCTAGAGTGTTAACTCAAAGTTTTGGTGGACTTCTCTTTGTATTTACCTCAATAATATTTACCGAGTGGTTTGGAGCCTGTTAGAGCTATTTTTGTATTGTTTTTGTCTCCCATGGGCGAGTGTACGCCCATAAGGGTGCCTGTCTGACACAACCAATAAATAGTGCAGCCTATCATGCACTCGCATGGCACCCGCAAGAATTGGCCATGCAACTATACAGCTTGCCATACAGGCGCACGGTAGCCTGCATGGCATAGAAAACAACATGACACAACCCTGGGTTGTGCGGCTACTCATGCGCCCATACCTGAGGTCGCACAACGCGCTTTTGGCAGCGTTTTTTGAGTCTAGAATCAAGAGGAAAGGGCATTTGTGTCTTTTCTATAGCCCTAAACCCTTTTTTATGCCTTTCTTCCCTCTTTTCCTCTCATTCTCTTAGCTATCTCTTGGAGAAGAAAAGAACCTTGGATGATCCTCCATATCCCTTGGTGAATTGAAGCTCCAACCTTCATTCTTTCCTTTTCCCTTGAGATTAGCATGGTAAACACTTCTATCCTTCTTGTTCTCTCCTTGTTTCTCCATTGTGTTTGGATGAGAATGTAAGATCTAGGGTTGTTTATAATGAGCTTGATTCTTGTCCTCTTTCTTGAATGTTAAGTGCTTGAATGCTTGAGAAGAGTGTAGGTGTTTCCATTTTCTCCGTGATTAAGTGTATCTTGGAACCATTTCTTGTTGGAATTCATGGTCACTATAGCTCTGCCACTATAGCATTACTGTAACACAGGTAGAACTTGCTTATTTTCTTGCTTCATTGCTTCCTTGTTTTGGTTTGAGACCAAGAACCCTTAGGAGCTCATTGGAAACCTTGAAACCCAGTGTTGAGCCAACCCTAGGATCGTTTTAGGATTGCATTGCATTCTTAGACCTAGGCTTTCAGTTTTGTTTCTTTTGCTTACTTTCTTTCCTGACTTTGATTGGGTTAATTATAATTAAATATTATTAGAGAAGGGTATTTCTGTCAATTCCCTTTAATTCCCATCCATTACCTCTAAATTTAGAGGTAATGAAAACCAACCCTCTATTGCTTTAACCAGGGAATCTATTCTCATTCCCTAGCTTCCCCAAACATGTGCTTCTCTTGGGATATATGGCAATTTCCATTCTTGAGTAATCAAAACCCCCATCCAAACACATACTAAAAATAGTGAAAATTTTTATTTTTTATCTCGACTCTTGTAAAAAGTGGGGGCGGGGGAGGGAGTGTAAAAAAATTTGCGAGGCGATTATGGTATTAAGAAGTTAAAAACAGGTCGGGGCATGGGGCAAGATATATGGTGGCCAACCCCATCCTCACTCCATTACGATCCTCAATATCAAATAACAAAGGGGCAATAGGGCCATCCTACCTTAGTCCTTGCTTGCCTAGGAAAACCCCTTCCACTTACCTGTCAATTAACACTCAAAACATGCATGCAAGATCTCACACCATTTATAACCAACTTGATAAAATGGGAAAGAAATTTGAAAGCTAATAATATCTCCTCAACAAAGTCCCATGAAACTTAGTTATAAGCTTTATGAAGATCAAATTCAAAAGTACAATAATCATCCTTGTTCCTATGGTTGCTTCTAATCAATTCATGTGCAAGAAGTACATTATAAGCTATTCTCCTACTAGGATTAAAAGCAGACTGATTTAAATGAATTAATATGTCCTAAACACTAGGGTTGTAAACGAGCCAAGCCGAGCCAAGCTTGGCTATGTTCAAGCTCTACTCGTTACTATTTTGATCGAGCTCGAGCTCGAGCAGAGCTTATTTCGAGTTTCATTAATGAGGCTCGGGCTTGGCTCGTTAAGAAAATTAAAGGCTCGGGCTCGACTTGTTAGATCATTTAAGCTCGATAATTTTTTTAATTTTAATTTTTATATTAAATAAAATATCATTGAGGCTTGTTTAATGCAGGCTCGGCTAGGCTCGAGCTCGGGAATCATTTAAGGCTCGGCTCGATTTGAGCTCGGTAATCATTTAAAGCTCGGCTCGATTTGAGCTTGGGAATCATTTAAAGCTTGGCTCGAGTTCAAACTTGTCAAAAGCCTCATTAAACAATAATAACAAAATGAATAAGGGTTACAATCATCAAGCTATCTATGCTCAATTGCTCATCTTTCAAATCTTGTTGTGAAACACTAAAACAATCAAGTCTAAAATTAGAAAAATAAAAAACCATCACATAAAGATTCAAGTCATACTTAGCATAATTAGACATCAAAATAAACCATGTTCAAAATCAAACATCAATGAAGTCTTCGCATAATTCAAAATCAACATAATTAAGTCTACAATTGTTCATATAAGAAGAGTTTCATTTTAGCCATAAATTCATTGCTTCCATAGCTTGAAAACTCCTACAAAACAATAAACATAACACATATGTAAATGTATATGATACATTGATACTATAAATAAATCCCTTAATGATTTTTATCAATGTGCTATTAATGAGATGTTAAACAAGTCCTTTAACGATTCTTATAAACAAGCTTTAATTGATACATTATACAAGTTCTTTAACAATACATATTAACGAGTTTTTAACGATTCATATAAACGGGCTTTTAACGATTCATATAAATGAGCATATAAACGGGCTTTTAACGATTCATATAAACGAGCTTTTAATTATTCATATAAATTAGTCTGCTCACGACCTTAACGAGTAGAGCTTGATGGTGTTCAGGCTCGATTCGTTTATTTTACGAGCTTAATAATCGGGCTTGAGAATCACTCATTTAACTTAATGAACGAGTCAAGCCGAGCCCTTAACGAGCCGAGGCTTCGAGCTTTTAACGAACGTATTGGCTCGTTTACAGCCCTACTAAACACCCCTCAACCTTACCGCTAAAATATTTTAAATCACTTTGTACAAGACATTGCAACATGTCAATATATTCATTCAAAGATTTAGAATTTAATACTTTATGAACAAGTTTAATAACAATAGAATTAGTTTGTTTGAGAATGACACCATTCTAAAGTAGTCCTTCACAGCCTCAATAATATCCAAAGATTCCAAACCCACAATAGACCAAGTTGTTTTTTTTTTTTTGTTAAAAAAAAGAAAACTGTTGTACTGACTTGAACTAGGGCTTTTATCATCATTTATACTCCAAAAAAAAAATTGATAATAAGCAATAATTTCTCTTAAAATGGCACCTTTTTCTATACAAACCTCTCCATTTGCAAGCTCCTACTAAGAAATATGATTTCTAGTAACATTATATTTATTCCCAACCCTTACCAACAAGATCTATACTACACAAATAAATTACTCAGTTAACTTTTAAAAAACACACACACACACACACACACACACACACGCACGCACGCACGCACGCACGCACGCACACAAAGTTTGCTCATTTTTCATTAATTTACTTAATAATGTTAACAATTAAGATACCACCTTTGCTCAACTCGCGGAACGAGAAACGGGAATCGAGAAACCATCGCAGTTTGAGTACCACGATTTGGAAGCTCAGAGCCAACAATGGCGGCAAGGCTCCTTCTCTCCTCTCTCCTTCCACTTTTCCTCACCTTCTCCTCCTCCTCCTCCTCCTCCTCCTCCTCTCCATCTCTCCAAGATCCATCCCTCCACAAACCATCTCACTTCCTCATCGATGCCTTCATCCCCGTCGCCGGCGACGGCCAGCCCTCCACTACCGCTGCTCCCATTGTGGCGCCATTACCAGTTCTCCCCCCTTTCCCTCTCGCTCCGGCGCTCTTCGTACTCGGTGACTCCACTGTGGATTCCGGCACCAACAACTACTTGGGCACCTTCGCCCGCGCCGATCGTCCCCCATACGGCCGCGACTTCGACACTCACCGCCCCACCGGCCGCTTCTCCAATGGCCGGGTCATCGTCGACTTTCTAGGTTTGATTGCTTGCTAACTTTTGGCTCATCGATCCCTCTGTTTGGGATTTGAATTTCTTGAGTTTGGCTTCGTTTGTTCTTCCATTTGGATCTAAGAACTGAATTTCTCCTATGGATTTCTTTGGGGAATGGGATTCAGCGGAGAGATTAGGTCTGCCATTCGTGCCGCCATACTTGGGACGGAGTGGGCGTATTGAGGATATGATCCATGGGCTCAACTATGCGTCTGCGGCTTCTGGGATTCTCTTCTCCAGTGGTTCTGATCTGGTACTATGCCAAACAATGAGATTTGTATGATTCTTGAGATGGATTTTTTTTTTATGTTAGTTCTTTAAAAAAAGATTTTTATTATGCCTATTTTTTATGCTAATTTCTCATCATGATGCCAATTTGAAATGTCTGAATGCCAAATTTTGTGGCTAGTTCTTGAAGTAAAATGATAACTGTGAATTTCCGTGATTAAATTGTCAAATCATACTATTTCTTGGAAAAAATGTTAATTGTCATGAATTATTGATCAAGAGTTTGCTGAATTTTGTTTCAAAGCTCATAATTTGTTAGTTTCCATGGTGGATAGGAAATGTTGAATTTTTTTTCCCCTCATGAATGCAGGGCCAACACATTTCCTTGACACAGCAGATCCTACAGCTGATAGACACATTCCAGCAGTTAGAGATGGATCTCGGGGTGGCAGCAGCAGCTGATTTCATCTCGAGGTCGGTGTTCTACATCTCCATTGGGAGCAATGACTTCATACATTACTACATGCAGAACACGTCCGCTGTGCTTTCGTTGTTCTTGCCTTGGGAATTCAACCAAATGTTAGCGAACACCCTGAAACAGGAAATCAAGGTGCTATGTTTTTCTACTATTAAGATATGGAGTTTAAGGAGGTGGACTTGCTTCATGTGCCATAGTTTCTTGGGTTGTCAGTGCTCATATTTTCCTCGTTTTGGCATTAAGATACTTATTTGTGGGATTTAAGAGTTATTTCTAGATAGAAAATTACCATTTTGATCACCAATGAGCACAGAATGGCCAAATCATGTATATGTTATCCTCACATTGATAGAAGACCTGCTGCTTAGGACACAGATGCATTGCAGTTATAACTTCACTATTAAATTGTTTGACATTGAGAATTTTGGTGCTTAAGTTAATGTCCTTTTCACTTAAAAAGGGTTCTACCTGTCAATTACTTGAAAATTTTGGACACATGCATTGCAGTTATAACTTCACCATCAAATTGTTTGACATTGAGAATTCTGTTGCTTAAGATAATGTCCTTTTCACTTAAAAAAGGTTCTACTTGTCAATCACTTGAAAATTGTGGTTGAGTGACTCTTGAATGACGAAACAATGAGAGCTCACCTTGTATGTTTGTTGGCCATGCTTGGTGCATTTGTTGAGTTACATATGTGATTGCTATTTGCTTGATTCCTCAAATATAAAGAATAAAATCAGGAAAATCACCTACATCAAGGAATTTCTTCCAGATAGTTTCTTCTTGTGAATTCTGCAATTATGATTTGAAGATTCTTTCGATGTGCATCATGTGATGAATTTTTGCAAATTTATGAAAGAAGCATTCTCAAACTATATTTCTATATTTGACATAGATGCAAATTTTGCGCTTGAATGCAGACATTATATGAGAAGAATGTGCGGAAAGTGGTATTCATGGGGATAGCTCCAATTGGTTGCACCCCACACTACCTGATGCTTTACGGCAGTAAGAATGGCGAGTGTGTGGATGAGATCAACAATGTGGTAATAGAATTCAATTATGCAATGAGGTACATGATAGATGAGCTCAACCATGAACTTTCTGACGCCAAAATCACTTTCTGTGATGCATTTAATGGCTCCATGGACATACTAGCCAACCGAAACCTCTATGGTGAGGACCACTGCTGCATTCCCTCACAAGGGATTCAACTTTTGGTGCCTTGTGTGCTAATTTCTGATTTCGACACAGGTTTTCAGACCACAACCGAGGCTTGTTGCGGACTTGGCAAGTATAGAGGCTCCATTATGTGCCTATTGCCGGAGATGGCATGCAGCAATGCATCAACTTATGTGTGGTGGGATGAATTCCACCCAACCGATGCAGTGAACCGGATCCTTGCAAACAACATTTGGTCCGGCGAGCACACTGTCATGTGCCACCCGATGAACTTGCTTCAAATGATCGATTCAGGTCACTGAATTCTGGCTCTTGAATACATTCCATATTGAATTCTTTTGGCACATCATCCCTGACCTGATCTTTGTATACTTAAACTGTTACTGTGTTCCATGTGCTTTGTTGTAAATTCTCAAATAACCATTCTTAGCTGCATTGTACAAAAATTCTGCTGTACAGAAATTCAATTTTCCCTATTCAACATTGTATTTTCCTGAAATGTCCCTGATACATTCACTTGAGAAATGTAGAATTACATGTAATAAATTGACAGTATATGTGGAGATGATAATCGTTTATTTCACGGAAAATTGAACTTGTTTTGTTTTGAACTGGTTATTTGAAATTGTGAGTACTAAGACATATCAGTGTAATTTTTTAACCTGCATTTGTTAAAACATTTTTTTTTTTAAGACACGCTTAGGAGCTGCAGTTATTATTATTATTATTTATCAATTAATAACATTATAATTATATATAAAAAATATTTTGTCAACATTGTATTAATTTAAAATTTCTATTAAATCAGTAGTGGTGAAACTAATATCATATAACTGCGTGTTTGGAATGCTCAAAAAAGCCTTACAGACAAGATGCCTAGCGCATGAGCTTGAAGGTGCTGAATTAAGTACCTCATCCGAGAGAAAAATGAAAAAAAAAAAAATTTGTATTATTTATTCGGATGAAAATGCTCAAAAGAAATTAGATAATATATTCTCCGTGTCATCTCTCTCTTTTTTTCTCACTTTCTTTTTAAAAAGACACACATAAATCCAAACAACACATCAAAATTAAAAAAAAAAAAGATTTACAAAGACAACTTTTATTAATGCAGTATTCTTAAAATCACAACAAGTTTCTTTAATTTTGAAAGATATCATGTTTTTAATAAAAATAAATCTAAATCACCAACAAAGAACTTCAGTCAAATTAAAAATCATTTCCCTTCTTAAAAAATCATTTTAAAAAAATAAAAATAAAAAAATATCATAATTTTTCCTCTAATGTTCTGGAAAACACCTTTTTTTTTTAAAAAAAAAAACAAATAAAGAGTTTTTTTAAAGATAAATGTGAGCAATCTTTTATTTTTTTATTTTTTTATTTTTTTATTTAAAAACCATGCCCCACGAGCAAAACACGTGCCCACCACTGCATCCCACCCACCACCTTCCCCTCACCTTCTCCTCCCTTTTCAAAAGTCTCACACACTTCCAAGCTCACCATCATCACTTCTAACCCAAGTAACACAAAGAAGACAAACTCTGCCAAGAAGAGTTCTCAGGCGGGGGAAACGCGAACCCCGATCCCGTTTCCCCAATGGCCGTTTCCCCTCCTCCTCCTTGGCTTCACCCTCACCCTCACCCTCACCCTCACCCTCACCCTCGCTCTCCTTCCAAAACCAATCTCGCCTCTTGCTTTGTCGCCGCCACGTTCCTCATCCTCCTCATCGCCGGCCTCGCCCTTGTTTTCTTCATCCTCTTCCGGCCCCGTGACCCCACCATCTCCGTCTCCGCTGTCCAGCTCCCCGGCGGCTTCTCCGGCGGCAACGGCACCGTCAGCTTCACATTCGCGCAGTACGCTGCCGTACGAAACCCTAACCGCGACGCCTTCTCCCACTACGACAGCACGCTGCAGCTCGTCTACGGCGGCAGCCAGGTCGGTTTTATGTTCATCCCGGCCGGGGAGATCGGCGGCGGGAGAACTCAGTACATGGCGGCGAGCTTCACCGTGGATAAGATTCCGATGGTGGCTGGAGGAGGGGATTTGGAGATGGAATCGATGATGAGGTTGAAAGGTAGGGTTAGGGTTTTGAAGTTTTTCACGCATCGGGTGGAGACGGTGAAGGGGTGTAGGGTTGGAGTGGAGTCCAGGGATGGATCGGTGATCGGATTCCGGTGCTGAGATCTGGCGGCTAATGGCCGGAGAGAGATGGATCGGAGAGATCCGTTTGTGAGAGAAGAACGCTCATCATCGTCCTCCACAAAACACTCAGAAAGATACTCAAGTTTAGATCTTTTTTTAATTCTCCACTGTGATTGTGATTGTCTAGCTATTAAAAAAATTTGGATGTGATTTTTTTTTTGAAGTTTTGGTAATTATGTTTGACAGCATTGGATTTTGAAAGATTTATGAAATGCCGAAAGATGGATGAAATGCCTGAAGGACTTGACTGAATACTGAATATATATATATATATATATATATATTTATAATTAGCACTTTCTTGGGTAGATAATGACATTCCTGGTCATTGCCTCAATTTTCAAAATAGATTTGGATTTTATTTTTATTTTATATTATCTATTATTTTGTTATCAACTTTTTATGGTTTAAATTAGGTTAAAATAGGAAGATGTTTTTAATTTTAGTAAAAAAATTATGATTTTCATTAACATTGAGTATTTATTTTTTTTTAAATTTTTAATAAGAATTTATGATGTGCATACTGAAATCAATGATATGCTTATCTAAGTATTTCAACTCAATTAATATAAATTAGGTATTTTCTCCATCATTTCGGAGTTTTTAAAATTTTATGAAAAATTTTAAAATTTTGAGGCAATATCATATATAAAATAATATAATTAAACAATTTTTACCATGAAGTTATTGTATATTTAGAATGTCAAAAATTTTTATGGATATTTATTATATAAATAATTATGTGTAATTAATGTTATTCAATTATTAATATTATAAATAGTTTAAATAAAAATTTAAATGTTATAAAAAAATTTAATTTTTTTTTTTCAAACACTCTCTTGTTTTCTGGTAGTAGATTATACATTTTTTTTTTTAATAAATTATATATTTATTTTAATAATATGTATAAATGATAAATAAAAATAGAATTGAAAAAATAGCATAAAATTTGGAAAAGCTAAGCATTGGCATGTAATTTCACTGGAGGGCCTAATATAAAAATCTTTATTACTGGTAATGGAATAGGGTGTGGATTTTGATGCGGAAAACACGCAGTTGTGAGTCCAGCTGGCTTTTATTATTATTATATAATAATAATGGAATTTGTTACTTGTCTTATGCTGAGTGGTGGTTCTTGTCGGAGGATAAGTTGGATTTTTTATTTTTTATTTTTTATTTTTTATTTTTTTATCAAAATTGATTAAAATAACTACTCTCTTTAGGATAGATGTGGGCTGCATTATGCACTGAAGTATAAATGTGTGTATATATCTATATGTGTGTGTATATATATATGGGTAAACGTCATTGAACGTTATTTATTTATATTGATGGTTTTTTATTTATAATATTTACTAATTTTATTATATTTTTTAAGAGTCTAATTATATTAATTGCAATTAAACTAGCCATTGATAAAAGTTAATTTTTTTACTTAATATTTATTTGTATTTTATAAATATATATATTTTAAAAATTATTAATCAAAGAACTTTTTAATTTTTAAATAAATTTTAATTAATAATAACTAAACTAAAATTTTGTATTAAACAAATTCAAATTTCAAACACCAAATTCAATACAGTTTATCTTGAACTAAATGAACACTACAAATGTAAATTATAATAGATTGAATGTGAGGGACATAAATAAATTATAAATTGCAAATACTCTATACGATATTAGTGCATTTTCTTGCATTTCTTAAAAAATTATATATAGAGAAAATGAATTTGCAGTAGTATAAAATATTTAAGCTAAGAGAATAGCTATTCAAATGAATAAGAATCATGTATTTCATGGAAGAGAATAATTTATAAAAAAATAATAATTTGAGGAAAATGATACCAGTGAGATAACATACTTAATAACATATTTACTAGAAGAAGATTCAATAATTAATTATTTAATTTGTATAGCTAATCAAGCTATTTTTTTCTTTTGAGATTAGATTTGAGCAATTCAAAATATATGAATATATTTTTTTAATTTTTTTATGTAATTCAGACAAGGTAAAACTTGTAGATGATAATAGATTGAAAATATGTTGTATTAAGTTTGTAAGTTTTCTAAATAAGGCATATCTTTCGATATAAATGATTTAGACTTATTTTCTGAGTTTAAAGTTCTAAAAAATGTTTTTCAAGAAGAAACAAAAACACCACTAAAAGTTTTTAATTTTACACAAAAACTAAATGCATTTCCAAATAGTTGGATTGCTTTTTTACACAAAAACTAAAAGTTTTTAATTTTACACAAAAACTAAATGCATTTCCAAATAGTTGAGCAATTCAAAATATATGAAAATGTTTTTTTAATTTTTTTTAATCTAATTCAGACAAGGTAAAACTTGTAGATGATAATAGATTGAAAATATGTTGTATTAAATTTGTAAGTTTTCTAAATAAGGCATATCTTTCGATATAAATGATTTGGACTTATTTTCTGAATTTAAAGTTCTAAAAAATGTTTTTCAAGAAGAAACAAAAACACCATTAAAAGTTTTTAATTTTACACAAAAACTAAATACATTTCCAAATAGTTGGGTTGCTTGCAGAATACTATTAATTATGCTTATTGCAGTTGCTTCAGTAAAAAAAAGTTTTTTTTTTATAAATTAAATTTAATAAAATTATTTTTACAATTAACTATGTCACAAGAAGATTACATGGATATGCCATTATTTTTATTGAGAAAAATATGGTATCCCGACTTGAATACCATAATTTAATAGATAATTTTGCATCTCAAAAGGGAAAAAAAGTCTATTTTAATTGAGTTTTTTGGATGTATTGCAGATAGATTATTTTTTTAAATAAAAATGGATTAAAGAAGGAATTAAGTCTATGTAATAGAATGGTTTATGCCAAAATTTATTTTTTAAAAAAATTTAATATTTAAAAAGCTTTGTCTATTTTCTTTTAGTAAACTAGACATCTTCTATAAATTTTTTTTTTAAACTTAGCAATTTCCTAGTGTAATATATAATTAGAAAAGGTCTAGACTCTAGAGCTATCATCCCTTGAAAAATTTAAACTAACAGCTTTATTTTTAGTAGGTTGCCTTTAAACAACTAAATCTGTCAAGTTAGAATTAATAATTTTCCAAATTCTTTGATTATATAAATCTAATCCCAGATATGAAGATTATTCATTTTGACATTTGTTATTTTTTATATATATGAGTTGCATTTTCTTCATTCTATCCACTAGAATTTAAAGAACTCTCAATATTATTACTGTTATGAGGATTTAATTCTTTGCATGTTTCATCTAGTTCAAACATGTTACAATGAATTGTTTCATTTTCTAATTTTTAATATCGCATGTAATATTTTGCTTATTATTAGTAATAAATTTTCAAGTGTTTTCTTTCACTACGATAGTTATGATTTTTAGTGACAACTTTTTGTATAACCATGTTATCTGGCCACAAATATTAGATTTTTTGGGTCAATTGGACGCTATTATTTAAATTAGTTGGGATAACTTATGTTTTTGTCACATTATAGTGATAATTGTGACAATTTAATATATGTCACTATTAATATATTAATAGTGGCAAAAAAAATATTTTTTTTTTTGTGTTCAGTGTTCATCACTAAAAACATATAAGATTTGGCATAAAAAATTTCATCATGAGAATGATGGTAATTGTGACAAGAAATATTGTCTTCACTATAATATTCCATTCAATGTGGTAAACATGTTCTCCGTCACTCAACATATATTTTTTATTACAACAATTTTGACACAAAAAATTCAACAATTAACGGCTACTAAATATTATCACAAAAATTAAATTTCTTAACAATGTTATTGGGTTATATATTTTTGAAAAGTTAATTGACATTATAGTTTGGATTAGTTGAGATATCTAATAATTTTATCACTATTAAAATTTCAATTTTAATGATTTAGTATCCATCACAATTATACATCTTATCTTTTGTGTCGATAATTTTGGATATAAAAAAATCTATACATATATAGTCTTTTATAAATTAATATATATAATTGTAAAATTGTATTCTTAATAGAATATTAAAAAGTCTATTTTTCTTACCCAATCTCAAAGGTTATGTATAGATTTTTTAAAAATTTATTAGATGTTTTAAGTAATTATAGAAAAAATTTAAAATATTTTTAAAATTAAAATTTAACATAATTTTATCAAACAAAATTATTATTTATAAATATTTCAAAATAACCTATTAGATGCTAAAATTTTTTGTTCTATTAAGCCAAAATATTAACCTATTCAAACGTTTAAAAGCAACTATGCCCAAATACTAAATCATCACCATTGCATTGGTGTAGCCCCTATATCTTCATCGTGAAGAAGAATATTGCAAATATTATATATATATATATATATATATATATATATATATATATATATATATATATATATATATATATATATATCTTCATCAATCATTTACCAAACAAACAACTATTTTTCACATAAAAATACCAAAAATAGCCAAATAAATAAATAAATAAAAATATAGCAAAAATATAGGCATGGGTTTCTCCAATCTAGTTTTAATAAACTAAGGTGGCAATTGGTTTGAGGTAATTCTAAATATAGTGGATTTCCAATTACATTATAATTGGAAATACTTAGTTTTTAAAAAGTAGTGCAGGTAAATCTAGTGTTTGATTGGATGTAACTAGAAATCTTGTATAATAAGAATTTTTGTTTGTTAAAAAGATTTGTAAATCTGGAATTACAAAACATATGTTTGGTTTGATGTATTTTAGGGGTGTAGTCACTAATGGTAAGATTACCCCTATATCTTTTCATATATCAATTTGTTATGTTATTATAATTAGTAAATATTTATTAAGTATTAACCTTATTATTGTGATTAATTTATTATTATAGTTATTAATTAATTCTAATAGAAAACATTTTTCAGAAATATAGTTTATTATTAACGCTACCAAATTTCTTTTATTTGTTTATTCTAATAATTTATTTTAACGGGAAATTAGATCATTTTTATTATCATTTAGTATTTAAACTTTTTCATTTTTTCATTTTTTTAATAAAGGAGCTAATTAAAATTTTTTAAATGCTATCTTTTTCAAATAAATTTGTTTTTTTTTTATTTCAAATTCTACAGAATATAGCACCATTTAATACTTTCATCTTAATCAAGTTCAAAGTTTAACCTTTTAAAACATCCAAATGCACAAGACTCTAGATTGAGTACACAAACACAAAAGGCATATTCATAAGGAAGGGGAAAACCATTTTATAGTCATTCTCGGGAAACTTTAATAAGTTTACAATTCCATGATATTTACATTTGCCACCCTACAATACTCAGAAAACCTGCACATATAGAAATTTTTATATTTTATTTTCATGAGCTAGTTATTGATAATAGGTGTAATTCTCTAAACAGTCCCTATATTTTTCCTAACTTACCTTTTTAGTTCCTTTATTTTGAAGGGTACCCTTTTAGTTCTTTTTTAGAAAGATCTATTTGAAGAGAGATGAATATTCTATCATTGGCAAGAATTCAATATCATGAAGATTGTATGAAGCTATTAGAAGACAAAAGTTAAACTTGGTATGAAGCTATTAGAAGACACAAGGTTTAGTTTGGTGTGAAGCTATTTGAAGACACAAACTAAATAAGGTAAGAAGACATGCCAAGGAGATTATCAAGACCATATTTAGCAAACTCAATTTCAAGGAAGATCCAAGAGCTATCTATGAGCGGAACTATTCATAGAGACTAATCATGTGTGGAGATTGATTGAAGATTGCAAGAGATATGATTAGAGATTTGAAGATCCAAGCATGGATGATTGAAGATCATGCTTGAAGATATTCAAGGCTAAACTTGGATGAAGATGAGATCAAGTTTAGTAACAATATTTCCATGAGTTAAACGTAGATCATTTGGGAAGACCAAACTTGGGCCAAGTTTGGAAAGAAGATCGGGAGATCTTCGCTGGCTATCTTTGGTGAGATGGTCGCTTGTGACTTGGTGGGCACGTCCCTCAGGAAAGGGAGACCTTCTGAAGTGACGTGAGTAAGGAAGTAGCTGCAGGCAGGAGGAGCTCGGGTCGAGTCAACTGCTAGGAGGCGGGCTGAAGGAACCGGGAGTTTGAAGGTCGCAGATTCGGGTGTATCTGGCTAGAACTCAGTCATGTTCAGTAAGGTGGGCCATGTTGCAACTGGGTGTTGCAACATCTAACTTTGGAAGGTGTCTAAGTTAGGAAGCCGAGGAGAATTCTAAAAGAGGTAACTTTATTAGACGTCAGTGCGTCTATATAAGAAATCCTGCTTAAAGATTTAGGATGAGCCAACCGGTGAGAGAATCATTGGTAAGAGTTGAGTGTGTGGCCATCGGGCAATCTAGAGAGGATATTCTTTGTATTGTGAGAGTGAGTGAGTGTTGTACTCCTTGTTCCTATACCTCTTTTAGTGGATTGTTTCTCTGGGCCTGGCCCCCCAGATATAGGCAAGGTTGTGCCGAACTGGATTACCAATTTGCTTGTCTCCTTTCTCTTGTTTTGATTATGTGTGTTTGTTTAATTCTTGAGTGAGAATTTGAGTGTCATAGCCCAACACACACCCACCGGAACCATTATATATATATATATATATATATATATATATATATATATATAAGATACTAGACATTTGATAATATCATAATACACACAACCAAAACAACCTAAGTGGGCCTTAAAAATTCTCCTTGACTGTGAAGTGATTCAAAGAAGTCCTTCACCCAATACTTCCATAATTCTTCAGCTTTTGCCAAAAAACCCATAGCTCTACTATCGTCGGCCATTAACCAATTATAGGCCTTATCGATTTCCCTGCCAAAGTACCCTTACATTTTCCCTTTTCTTTTCTTGATTGGGTGGAAGACACTCCCCTGGGTTCTGTACTCTCTGATTGGTTGCGGATGGGTGGTGGTGTATTGAAATGGCAATCAGTCTCCTTAAAAAACATGCCATCAAGACCATTTGTTTGAGATGGACGGTGGGAAACAATGTTATCATCCATATGTGTATCGATATCATCCCCAAATTGAATAGTATGGTGTCCAGTTGCTTGATCGTTATTGTAAATAATCTGGAACAAGTCATGATCCTCAATTAGTTTGTTTAAATATGGCTCGCCCTGTGGATGAGCCAAGTATATAGAAACAAGTCAGCTGATAGTTTAAATAAAAATCATTTCATTCTATGTAAACAATTAGACAACATAAATAGAAATAAATAAGAAATAGATTTATACTTGTACATAGTTCCTGGATTATGATTCTCTCATAATAATCATCTTTAGTTTATTATCCTATCCCATTCCATTTAACTCTTTTAGTTTATTAATTCTTGCCCATCATTTGCGAATTGTTCTCAGGTGGTTAGTTACATTTGCAAGGGTAACCGTAACTCCAAACTCACTATTTATTCCAATAATTGTAGCATGGAATGCTTGGGGTTTGAATCCCTTGTCGACTTTGAAGCCTTGCTCCACTTGAAATACCATGAATCTTATGAAAAATTAGCTTTTGGCAGTGGTCCATCTTTTATTACCACCAGTTCTTTTAGTGGGGGTTCTCATTGATGACATTTGGCTATCTTCTGACATCCCTATATTGTCCATTATGTTATTAGCACATACACAAGTAATTTTTTTTTTTTTATATAATAGCTGAATTTTTCCCCAAATAAATGTTATAGCTAATAGAATGGAAGTTTCACAATAAGCATATGATAAATGGTAACAATTATAATTTTTTTTCATAGAAGCACAAAAATGAATCAAGTACAAGCCCATAACATGAAACAAATAAGAAAAAAATTAACATCATTGGTCATGGTCTACAAGGAAACTTAATTTTTCATAAAAACAATGAGTCATTATCTACTTATTAGCCCACATAACACTTGCAATCCATTCTCGACGTGCCACCCATTCATGGGCCTCCTTCCTTTGTTCTCTTATGTTACTCTTTTTTTATTATGGCCGTTGTGGTATCCATTCTTCCTCGAAAGGTATGAAAATATCTTCTCCTCCACTTATAATATAATTATGTAAATGCATGCGGCCAAAACTAATTTAGCTTGAGTTTTAAATGGAAAGAATGGTCTTGATGATAAAACTTTGAAGTGTCCCTTAAGAGAACCAAAAACTCGATCAATAGTGGTATGAGTTGATGAATGACGAAGATTAAAAAGTTCTTTATGGTTTGCCGATGTTCGTGAGCTAAATCCTGGTCTCATTATGTATCCAACATCAATCAAGAAATACATCCCTAACAAAAAGGAAAAATGATGGTTAACAAGATTATGATGTTTAGGTTGTTCTTGCATTTTAAAACTATTTAATAATAATCTAAACAAATAGATACCTTCAAGGACTGATAGGCCGTTTGGTCTCTCGAGTGCATCACATAAAACTAGAGCATCATGTGCTGAACCTTCCCATCCAGCAAAAACATACGTAAAATGTAAGTTATAGTCAACAACAGCAAGCACATTTTGTGTGGGGTATGATTTTCTTCCACAAAATGTTGCAACTTCAGATGTTGGAACAAAAGCATGGATATAAGTTCCATCTAAAGCCCCAAAACAATCCTATCATTAACACATTATAACTAAGAACTGGTTATAGGATAAAAAATCTATTTGAGTAAAAATTTACTTAATACCTTGAAATAAGGATATAGTGTGGATCTCAATGTTACACACGCTGGAGTATATATACTAGGTGGAAGCACATATTCATCATGTAATTGACCGATTGCTTATAGAACATGATTGAAGTACTTGCTAACAGTCTCACTTGATTTAAGGAAGATGTGTGCGATGACACGATTATGTTGATTATGTCTTATGGTGTGCAAGAACATCAATAATTGCACTTCGATAGTGATGTGCAATGATAGGGACGCATGTAAGTATACATGTCGATCAAGTAATAAAGTGTGCTTAAAGTGCATAGTATCGGTCTATAGGGAAGGAGGTGAATACAAGTAATAACTCTAAATTCAAAAATTAGCCTAATGAAGTATGTGAAGTGTGTGAAAACAAAAACAAAAGAAAACTAGAAAATACGAGAAAATCACAGGAGAGAATTCAAAGAAGAGAATGATGTCCGGGTATAACATCCCTCTAGGTTTATGAAATACATGACAATGGTTGTCTAAGCATGCAATCCTATTTGAATCAAAAGGTTTCCAGAAACATACAATACCCCGATTTCTCAAGCAAAGTTAACTGAATCTGTATAGAGCTGATACAAACATCCACACAATCTCATTAACACTCTATGAAACCTTATTGTAGGCTAATGGCAATATCATAAGTAGGCAATCTCCCCATAAAGAGATATTGTCCCTAATCCAAATATAGAGTAGAAATACGATTTCTCCTAAAATCTACTCCACATAATTGCAAAGAGAACGGAGATTATCATCAACTCACTTGAAAGGATTGTGGGAGACAAAGTCTCCTAGATACCCTAACAAGAGGCCACCCACTATCCTCTCAAATTCTGGTAAGTTTATATTAGGTGGAAATTTTCTTCATCACATAGTATTACAAGATATGAGAGCTAGGGCTTTCGCCTTGATAATAATCAAGCATCCATTCACACAATTAGACTCAAATAGATATGATTGCAAAGGAGAAATCAATTAAAGCATAAGAGATCCAACAACCAAAGCCACAAAATGTAAACCCAAGAGTTCAACTATGCCCAAACATCTACAAATTAGCCCTCCATTAATGGAGGGCAAGCATTCAAGATACAAAGAATAAAGGTAAACAAAGGATCCATGAAAACCCCCTTGTCAAACCCTAGGATGGAGAGTCACCGAGGTAGATTTCACGCACGCCGCCAAGGTGAGCTCGATAGCTACGATCTTCAATCCCCTTGAATGCCAGACCAAATCCCTCTCCAAATCTTACCTAAAGTGCTGGAAATTCAACCATATTCTTCCTCAATCTCACCTCCAAGAATCATCCCCAAAATATAGAGAGCTAGAATAGATGATACCCTAAAAATCCTCTTAAGTTCTATTTATACACGACTGCTTACTAGCTGCTTACGGACATAAAGGTTAGACCGTAAGGGAGCTAGAGAAGATAGTCACGAGCCTTTCCAGAATGCTTAAAGCCATAAGCCTCATCATAAAGTCTTCTAAATATGTTACGGTCCAGCTTACGGCCCTTACGGCCTTACGTGCATATATTGTGATCGTAAGCTCCTCTGGATGGTCCTTACGGGCATTCTTACGAGTGTAAACTTTGCCCGTAAGGTCCTCGGAATTGACTCTGAATCCTCTTTACGAGCATAAGCATACTCGCAAAGTCTTCTGGACTATACTTACAACCATAAGGCAGACCGTAAGCTGCCCGTAAGCCACCCAGTTTGCCTTATCCTTGTTCTAATGATACCAAGAGAGCTCTAACTTCATCGTTTTTGGTCTAAATTGTTTTTTTTTTTTTATCTCCCTTGTGTTTAAGTACTGCCCTAGGCTTGTTAATGTAAAACACATGATATTTAGCATCAAATTACACATTATGGTTCTAATGCATGCCAAATGAGGGTACAAATAGATATGGAATACATGAACAATTTACACTCATCATGCAATGTGTCTCTCATAAGGTTTTTTCTCTCATTATCTAGCAAAGATTGAAGAATGTTGATTTATTCATAAGAACCATGTTGATACTAGTTGTGTCATTTCTATCAATGAGTCTCAATAATATTATTCTCTAATCTCTATTCGAGCATGAGAAAGTTCTCTACAAATTCTATGACATTTAATATGCAAAAGTAATTTGACTGCAAAAGCCGCAGCAAGAATTATAATGCATGCAGGATGAAACGCCTCTTGCCCATCCATCTACACGTTGTTAAAACACAAAGAAAAAAAAAACAAAAATGTAGTTTAAGATATTGTTTGTTTTAAATAGAGATAAATAAAGAAAAAATGGCATAGACAAATAATCTCAAACTAGATTGTTGTAAATAAATTAACATACATACATTGTCAAATGCACAATTATATGTATTGGTAGTATCATCAGACCACAGTTCTCATGTCAAACATTGTCAATGCACAGTTATATAACTAATAAAAATGACTTATAATGCACCGCTAACCTTTCAATGAAGGTAGTCAAATACACATACCACAGTTCTCATATCAAACATTAACCATGTCACTTGAGTATAAGGTAAAATGTCCATGATAATTTTGTTTGCATAAGAATTCAAAAGTACATCATTTCTCAAATAAGCAAACAACTCTCCCAGTAAAAACAAACAAATGTATTATATCACAGCTTATGATTTCTCTACACTCTAATTGATTATAAATCACATAAGATCACAACTTAGAAGTTGTATCCATTTTTAAAAAACTAAATATTATCTTATTATCTTATTATCTTATAAAACATCATAGAACCACCAAAACTTAATGATGCAAAACATGCAGGTAAAATTCAAACCTTAATCTGGGTAATATGAAAAAAATTTAATCTTGTTCATCGTTTAGTCCTCTCCCAGCCAAGTTAAACCATTTCAATGAGTTTATAGAACTAACATGAAGAGCATATTGTTTACTAATCTTGCTAACAACTTCAAAAAGTATAGTCAATTATTTACTAACAACTTAAAAAAGCATAGTCAAACAAGTTCATGAATGAGCTAAACCTTTGGATGACTAAGGTAATTAGGCCAGTAAGAAATAGTTCATGAAGAGCATATTGCCTACATAGAAATGAAGTTATACAGTGAGAAGAGATTTTAAAGCAACAAACATTATCCAAATATCCAACAAAAGCAATAGTCTTTCTGAAAGAAGATTAGGAAATAATAGCATGAATGATCACTCCATAAGCAATAACAAGATCTAAGAATTTAAGCCAAATTCTTACCTTGCTTGGGAACAAACCTAGAAAAAAGCCATTACTCCTGAGGTGGAGGGAGAAAGATGATGACTTTGCATCGGTTGGGGCTTGGAGAAAGAAAGATGGGGATGATGATGATGTTGGGGCTGGAGCCTAGAGAAGAAAAATGATGATGTTTTTAGTATTGGTTTTGGAGAAGCAAAGATGGTGATGGAGCTGCGTCTGCATTAGAGAGAGGGTTGCAACCAAATCTGGAAATTGGCAAGCATGAAGCTACATCGGCATCGGAGAGAGTGTTGCAACTAGATCTGGAAACTGGCAAGCACAGAGTGCATCAACATCAGAGTTGTGTCGACATCAGAGTGAGCGGTTGCAAACAGATTTGGAAATTGGCAAGCGTGGAGTTGTGTCGGTGTCAGAGAGAAGGATTGCTTGGCAAGCTTCTCTCACCTTCACCAAGGAATTCTTGAACCCCTCATGTGCTCGTCACGTGGGGATTTTAACACTAGTAAAACCATGGGATTTAAGAATCACATGAAAAAGAAACTACCCCCAAACAAACACCTGGTTTACGGTCAAAATGACCCTAAAAAAACCCTCACTCATGGGATTTAAGAATCACTTGAAAAAGAAACTACCCTAAAACAAACACCTGAATTCAAAAACACAAGATTTGGAGTTACATGGAACTCCAAATCCATGAAACAAATAGCCTCTAAATAGATTATGCTTGTACTACAAGAATTAAGATAATTAGTAACCATTTTTCTGTAATTATCTATCATTTAGTCACAAGTATGATGTTTTTTGTGATAAAAAATTAATTAACACTATTGTTTGAGTTAATTGCGATGATTTTTTTGTCACTAAAACTATTATAATTGTGACGCTTACACCACTGGTCATTTAATTTGTTTGTCATCACATTTTTTGTCACAAAAAAATTAACTGTTTAATGTCTGCTAAATGTTGTCACAAAAAACGAGATTAACACTGTGGTCTTAAAGGCCCTGCTCGCTTAAAGCTCAAATTGAGAATCTCTAAAAACTAATAAGTATGTTTAACATATTTTAGGGACCAAACTCAATATATATATATATATATATATATATATATATATATATATATATATATATATATTAAAAAAACTATTCAAATTTTAAAAATATTTGTAAAAATATGAGATAAAAATCGATGTAAAAAAAGATTCTCCAAATTTAAGTTTTACAAGTAGCTATTGTTTACCCAATCCTCAAACTTTATATTTTAAGACGTAGAAAAAAGTTTTAAATTTAGATCATACCCATGATTTATAGTGTTAGAGAAAAATTTTAAAAATTAAAATTAAAATTAAATAGAGATTTACCAAATCTCACAAAACAAAATCTAAATAATATAATTTTTAAAAAGATATATATATACTCAATGAACTTAATATATAAAAAGAATAAACGAAGCTAGTGAAGCCTCGAGTAATTATGTGCCTATGGAGATCGGTAGCAACAGTTTTGTTTCATTTGATTAAGAGAACTAAAGTGACTCAACTAGCTATAGATGTAGAGATATATGTTATTGATAGTCCCAAGATTTACTTCTTTTTTCTTTCTTAAATTCTTTTACTTAGTTTATGCAATGGATAATAAACAATTGTTGCTTTGCTTTACCTTTTTTAATCTTCGAAGTTAGGTTTATTGAATTTTTTTTCAACGATGGTTGCTTGTTAGTGTTTTCTTTTACGACACTTTGAATCTTAGGTTTATAGTAGAAATATGTTGTTTATATTTTGATTATGTGATTTTTTTATATGATTTTTTTATCTATTGACAAAAATAAAAGCCAAATGCAACATGGAACTTGCTTATTCTCAATTGAGACGAAATAATGGTATAGAAGTCATAATTAAATTAGGATTTTTTTATTTTTAAAATTATTTAATTAGATTCTTATTTTTTTCTAATATGCAAAATAAGCATCAAGAAGAGAGAATAACATTTAAGTCCAACAAACGAGTCAAATTCTAGCAGAAGTTTAGGTTAAATAGCAAAAACAAAAAATTCAAATGCATAGCAGAGTGCTTCATCTCCAAATTTAGGATAATTTTACAATCCTTCTTTATTTTTAAAAGGATAATTTTATAATTGTATTTTGGATATTAAAATTATCAATTTTATATATTCGAAATTAGATTTTTGTATATTTTGGTGATATTTATTTATTTATTTTTATATAATATTAAATACTTTTATTTGATTATGTGATAACATTTTTGCTACTAAAAATTTGTCTTTTGTTTTGGTTGGTTTTGGCTCTCCAAGTCCTAACTTCTTAAAAATCTTGTAAGGCAGAGGTTGATTCTTGCCCTATGATCTATGAGAGCTTTTTTATCAGCAAGCCCTCAATAGTGCATGGGATGATGAATCCTCTGGGGTCCTTCTCCTTCGTTGGGAGCTTGTTAGTGAGGATGGCCGAACATTCTTCGCTAAGTGTCACAGTCAGCACTTCCTTTAATTTCCTCTTGTTGGTGAGCAGCACTTTAAGAAACTTCATATATCTTGGCATTTGAGCTAGAGCCTCCACAAAGGGTACATAAATGTGCAAAGTCTTGAACATCAAAGTTACGGCCTTGAGGGATGCCCTAGGGTTGACCTCGGTGTTGCTTGGGAGTGAACCTTGAGGTTGTTAGGCAAGAGCCTTGGCGATTTGCGCCACTTGGTACTCCAAATTCTATAGGAAGGCTTGTTGATTTCTCAACATCTTTTCATGGCATGTGGGCTGCACATCATTAGCCTGAATATACCTTGCAAGAAGTGTCTCAAGAGATGGCCCTTTCCCCTCTTGAGGGGCTATCTAGAAAATTGAGGTTGAGGTTGGGATGGCCTAGGTTGCCCTTGTGTCCCTTGCCCTTGCTTCAGTTGGCTCCAAGAAAAGTTTGGGTGATTTCTCCACACTAGATTGTATGTGTTGTTGTAAGGGTTGTTCGAATATTGGTTGTTTTGACCTACAAAATCCACTTGCCTTGACGGTCTGGCACTCTACTAGGTTGGAGGTCAAATTTGTCTGGTTTGCGACCCCCATGCCTCACAACTCATAACTGGTGCTTGGGAAGGCATTTGCAAAGTACCCAACCTCTTGTTAATTGCCTCAACCTGTGTTGCCAAAGTAGTTAGAATGCCCACTTCATAAATACTGGCCTCCTTGACTAGCTTGTTCCTCTCGGAACTCCACTGATACCCATTAGTGGCCATCTCCTCAATTAAATTGTGCATCGCATCATGCTGATTACCACATAAGGATCCCCCAGCTGTAGCATTAAACATCTGCTTTGTTGCTACATTAAGTCCACTATAAAAAATCTGGATTTGCATCCACTCCACTATACAATCTCACAGCTACTTGAGCCCGGTAGTGATAGATCCCGCTAGTAAGAAACTTAGCCATTCCTCATACAGAAAATGGGAATAGTAGGAGATGAACCGCATTCTCAAACACATTATTCACCTTGAATGAATCACATATCTCGAGAAAAATTGTCAAATGTGCATAAGGGTTCTCATCCTGAAATCCATCAAATTGGCACATATGTTGTACCATTTATATGAAGTTCGGCTTCAATTCAAAATTGTTCGCCGCAACAGGAGGGCCAACAGTACTTGAGCTAGATCCTTCCAAGTTCGGCAGTACATAATCTGAGATACTCCTCTACTGATTCTTGACCATTGGTTCTTCTTGCTCGATCTCAATACTGATCTCAACTGACCCGGTATCCCTATGATTTACATATCTCAATTTCCTATCCAAAGTCTGTTCAATATCTGGATTAGGGCTAGCCAATAGAGATGAGCTTCCACGGGTCATGCAAAATCACCTAAAAAGAATAAAGAATATTTAGGATAACAAGAACAACAAAAGAAAGAGAAGATAAATGTAAACAAAATAAAAATAATGGCTAAATTACTATAATCCTAATTTTTCTAAAAGTTGTTAGCCTTTGACAATGATGCCAAAAACTTGATATGCCTTGCTAACCGCAAATGCGCAGGTAATAAGAAGTAGTATAATGTACAAAAGCGGATCGGGTAATCGAATCCATAGGGACTGGAAACATTTTAGTACTAATTTATCCAATAATATTTGGCCGGATCAAAGGTTTGAGGAAAAATTTAGACAAGGGTTTTAAAGGAAAAAAAGGAAAGGGGAGATAGAGGATAGAAGGGAAACAAGGAAAATAAATGGAGAACTAACAATGATAAGAAGCAGCACCCCAGACTAATTCCCAAACCAAACATGTATTGACTCTCCTACAATGGCTATCAGGTACATCTTTTTGATCCTATGTGTGCTTTAAAAGCAATGTTACAACTATAGCAATCAAACTCATCAAGTTTTGCAATCACAACTATGGAAATCATGCCCATCAACTTTTAAAATCACACAAGGGCAATTACAATTATGGCAATCGATACACGTTAAGTTTTGCAATCACAACAACACTAATCATGCACATCAAGATTTGTAACACAAGATTTAACATACAAAAAACTAATAAGACTCCATAGTCATTTCAAGAAAGTAAATCAAATACACATTAATAGCAAGGTTCAATAGCCTGGGCACCAAATAATGGTTAGCCCCTCATGGGTTCACACAATAGCACAAGAATAGAGAAAACAAAGAAGAAAGACATCATTGACTCCCATTCCTTCTCGATTCCTCCCACTTATGCTCCGAGGACCTTCCCGCCAACTTAGCTTCACTCCAAATCAAGCTTCCAAATCTTGGCTCTCTTCCTTGGATGGATGGCGGTGAAGATCGTCCAAAAGTTCTCCCAAAAATTCCTAGTCGAGGTCCCCTTGAAACCCTAACTTTGCGGTTTAAAAGTGATTTTTGACACAAGAACGACTGTGCTTAATAGCCGTGCACTTTAACTCCAGACAAAGAAGTGTGCCACTAGGAAACACGCCTGTGCTAGAGCCGTAGTTCCATTCTTCTGATTTTTCTTTGATTTTTGGAACCTGCAAGGTGTGAAAACACGCTCCTAACACATTCATGCTTTCCCGGAGGAGGTGTAAATTAATTCTTTTTGTTGCCGATTCAGCTCTAACATATGTTCTATTGTCTCGAAGACCTGCTAACTTGCACAAATGAACAAATATGCCCAAAGTAGCATTGATATATATATAAACAAAATGCTAGAAGACAAGAAAAACACCAACAAGTGGTATGTAAAATATAGATATAAAATGCATTCATCAGTTATAGCCATTTTAAAGCACTTTGAATTCTATTTTAAGATATTGCAATGCCTGCCGAGGGTTTTTAATCAACACCATCTCAGAAATAAGGTGAGAGGTGGTGGATTTTTCATACATATCTTTTTATTTATTGTCGTCCAAATATGAGATGTGACAAGGTCCCCTTGCTTATATCCCGCAAGTGCATGGGTTTGTCGAAGTAATAATCCCGGGTGAGCGGGGTCGAATCCACAGGGAGTAGGGAGTAAAGACACTTAATTCGATTCTTAGCTATGTGGAATATCAACAATGATAAGTGTGATAATGATTCAATTCTCAGGAATTAAAAGCAACAAGTAAGAGAGCAAAAGTAAGGAGGAGGCAAGGCAATCAATAAAGATCGGGTACTCGGATAATGCTTCACCTAGGATAATCGTTTCAAGTGCAAGAACCCTCTATTATGCTTCCTAATCGATGCAATGGTGAGTCGTGGAAATCCTTACATACATAGTCCCAAATTTAAGGTCAACTATGCCTAACTCTATACATGTCCTGGAGGAGAAATCGAACAATCTCAACACCTCGCACTCGCATAGAGTTGCAATGAGCTCTAGGGATTCCAAGTGATAAATCTCTCCCTAGATTTAGACCTAACCCTTTGGTCCAGGCGGAAGGTCCCTAGCCACAATTAAGCCCTAGATACTAAGATCACCTCAACGCTTCACTCCATTGCATGCGTAACTAGGCCCCAGCGGAGGTTCATCCCTTAGACCATTCACTCTATTAAGGCCGCAAAGAACTCGAGGAACGGAGGTAGAATCTATCACGTCGGAGGGGAAAGGGGACGCTCCTGTACCTCTCGACTCACCCTCTCAACCCTCTCCAACCTAACTTTGTCTAACGCTCGTGGTGTGTCACTCACTCACAAGGTTACCAACAAGAACTCTCAACCCTAGTGTCACTCCAGGGGAAATGTTTATACAATCAAGCATTCAAGGTTGGAACTCACAATAAACATCAATTTATTGGAAGCATAATAAAGAAGTTCAATGAAACGAATACATCCTAGGGTTCACAATCACCCAAGTACCCACTAGGGGTTTAGCTCTCCATGGAGCTAAGTACAATAAAAAAAATCGAATGTAAAAGCAATGAATCCATAAAGAAACACACTCGATGGTCGTGTCGATGGTCTTGTGGAAAGTCCTCTACTCGTCGTCCAAGGATTCCTTCGTCCGCTATAGGATACGCCTCGATCGAAGCTCCCCTACCAACCTTCTTCCTAATGGAATCATGATGTCGGAGCCGTAGAACCTCTCCAAAACCTTGGCCAATACCCCTCGAAACCCTAGCCGAAGTCCTCTCGCAAGTTGGGGAAAAAGATGGAAAAAGAATACCAAAAATCGGGATCTGAATCGGCTTTAAATACGGTTGGAATCGAGCGACTCCACGGGCGTGGATGATACACGCGCCTCGTCGGAATTTCCACACGGGCGTGGATAATTTCCACGCCCTGCTGTGGATTCTCTGCTTTCTCCGGGTTTCTCGGCCGGGTGTGAACAGTCTTCCTGCAGAGACTCGATACAATCTTCGACCGAATAACTTCCCAATTCCATATTTTCATCGAGTAGCGTAAAGCGGGCACACGTTCACGTCGTGAATCACTTGCTTCTTCAATGATATATATGTTAGTGGAGCTCATGTTCTTATATGCATAAGACGGAATGCTCGAGTGTGACTGCCTTTGTGCCCCTCCAAATGGATGTACTCACTCGAATGCGAGGATGTTGGCACACACTCTAGCATCTCACACCTGTCTTATGTCTTCGCGTTTGAACCTTAGCAAGATCTTCTCCACAATAGGTGCATTATGATCCACATTGGCCTATTTCCTTCATACTCAGCCTCACAACCATACCTGCATAAAAGTAACATAAAAACACACATATTAATGTAAAAATCTGAGAAAAGTAATGCTCAACATAAAGAAAGAATGCTTCGCATTCATATCACACAAGCACTTATCAAGATGATTATATAAAAGAAAGACAATAAGATCAAGAAGAAATTAAGGATCCAAAAAAGAAAGGGGAGAAAGAAAGGTTGAAGACGAGGATGTACGAAGGGAAAAAGATTAGAGAAGAGATAGAAGGAGAAGGGGCTAAGGTTGAGGGTAATAATATCATTTTTAGAAAAAGTATGAATTTGGCTTTTTCCATGGGATATACATGCATAAATATAAGAAAATTGGACGTCTACTCATCATTGTTAAATTTCGGTAAAATTCCCTAGATAGCATTTCTATTATAGCTACTTTGTCATTTTGGTCCTTAAATTATAAAAGTTTTTTATTTGATCCCTCTGTAATTTCAATTGGGCAAATCAAGTCAAATCAAATATGGCTGTCAACTTCTCCATCCATATTTGCTACATACATAGCTTAAAATATTAGCAAAAAATTATTGAAAAATTTAAAAAATAAAAAAATTATTAAAATATCACTAAAACTCCTAAAAAATGTTGCCATGTAGCTTCTCCATCTGGGTTTATTACAATGAATAGTTATGAAATTAATAAGATAAATAAAATATTATCTAAATGTCAAATCTTAATTATGATAAATAAATTAGAACATTGGATTATAAATTCTTTTGTCATATATAATCATTGTATAATTAAAGAAATTATTTAATAAAATAAATAGATATAAATATATCTATAAAAAAATTACTCCTTCCAAATTCTCATTTTCTAAATTATTATATATATAATGTTTCAAAAATTTTTTAAATATTTTCCTAATTTTTTTATTTTTGGAATTTTAAATATTTCTTTAATTTTTTTGAAAATTTTAATAATATTTTAATAATTTTTTGATATTATTTTAAGCCACATCAGCAATTATATATGGACAGAAAAGGTGACGAACTTTTTTTGGACTTGATTTGCCCAATTAAAATAATTGAAAGATCAATTATAAACTTTTATAATAGCGGAGACTAAAAGGATAGAGTGGCTATAATAAAAGGACTATCTCAATGATTTTACAGAGATCATAAATGCAATTGCATGTTTTGTATATGTACATTTCCAAAACATGAAAGCCTCTCATTGAAAAAATACAAATGAAGTTGAAAATAAAACATAGTGAAATTTACATATAAATATACCAAAAATAGAAATATCAAATCACAAGAAATATATTTGGGTGAAAATAAAGAGTAGTGTTATATCATCAGAAATCTTCAGCCGAATTCCTCACCCGAATGATGTGGATGCATCCACATCATCACAGCCTATTCACCTCATTTCAAAGGTTAAAAAATAAAGATAAAATAAAAAACCCTAAATTTTACCTTTCCTAGTCATCCACGTGCCTCATCGTCACACCTCCTCGCGCTACCATTGCATCTCCCACGCGATAGGGTCTAGCCTGACGCCACTGGCACTGTCGCTGAGGTCACCGGCACCGGCACCTCCACAATCACCTTCCTCTTTGCGCCACAGAGAGGTCCTCGCTGTCTTGGCTTCATCATGATCTCAAAATCTTTTTGTTGGGCTCCTCTGTCGGGCCATCATCAGACGTCGCTATTGTTGCCGCCACGGCCGCTGGCCCATCACACTATGATGTTTTCAACAGCTAATTCATTTATGGTTTTGATTTTGATCATCCATTTGTAATTCAATTTAAATATATATATATATATATATATATATATATATATATATATATATATATATATATATATATATATCATCTCGGTATGTTCTGGTGTTTAGTGGAGTGTTCGTTATTTTAATTTCTTCAGTTTTTGCCATATGTTGATTATGTGAAACTAGTACTGTGAAAATAATAATAATTGTGATATTTATGGTTACAATTATCCTCTTTGCTCATTTTGTTTTTCAAAAGTAAAATATGAGCATATAAAGTTCAGGTCCAAGTTGTAAAGTGTTTCATTTGTTTTAAATGGTAATTTTTTTTATGAGAATTCAGATTGGAAATTGGAGTCTTTGAAGGGACATCAAAGATATGGTTCCAATTTGATTTCCAATTGATGGCAACATAATGAATGAAAATGATGCATGGCATGTAAAATTAATGGGCTTATTTCTTAGCGGTTACCACAATATATATTTTACCTTCTCCTTATGAATGGGTGATAAATAAGGTTGATGAATGCTTCAAACAGCCTTGAATTGTTGTTTTCTTATACAATTAATTCCCTGATTGTGTGTTTGTAGTTTTTGTGGTGTTCATGTTAAATAGTTTATTAGGTTTGCATTTTTTTATTATTGTTTCTAGAGTTCTTTATATTTATTCTCCTGGAATGAAATGATAAAAATGTTTAATGTTATAGCTTTGAATTGTTTTTAACTCAATGGAGTGCAGGCAAAACTGGTTGAAAATTTTCAATGTTCTTGAAACGTTGAACATATTAACTCCTTGCTTATGCACGCCCTGTTAGTGTTAGTTTGTATGTATGTGCATTGAAATGAGTTTGCCACTGTTCAAATTATTGAAATATACCAAATAATTCAAATGGGCACTTGGAAAGTGCAAGTGAGCCCTTCAAATATATATATATATATATATATATATATATATATATATATATATATATATATATATATATATATATATATATTTAAAGTTGTAAATGTGCAATTGGAAAGTGCAAGTGACCCTTCAAATATTTATATTTATATTTAAGATATTGGGGAAATTATTCTAAACTACCGTGTGGTTTGTTTCTTTCTCGATACGGTACATGTGGTAAAAAAGTAAATTTATGTGTTTTAAAATGCCACGTCAGCAAGAATTAACTGGGTTAAATGTTTTGGTATCGTTTTTGCAAACGATTAAAACCATAGGGTACTAAAGTATCAATAATCAAACCACTGGTACAGAATAGAGAAAGAGGCAAAACACAGGGTAGTTTAGAATAATTTCCCCTAAGATCTTTGATGGGCACTTGGGGCATCTTGGGCATAATAGAAGATAATCAACACTAGACCTGAATTTATTGTCTTTATGTTAACTACTCTGCAATTTTTTTTTATTTAAAAGATATGAATTTAAAATTTTCCTTTTTTGCAGTTATACCCAAAAAAGATGTCATTTCAAATTCCAACTAGTTTTTTGGTGTCTGTTCAAACTCAATAAATTTAGAAGTTCTTCTCAAATAAGATTAGAGAATCTGCAAATTTTGATCTTGGGATTTTATTGTATCCTGAAGGGATTATTGTTGAACCTATTTGCAGCACAGTGGCAGTGATAAATTTTTAAAAGAAAGTGTTCTACACCCCTCAAAAATCCACGATAATCTCAAAACTTTCCATTAATCATTTTTCTAACAATTTTGATGGCACCAATTATACTAGTTGGAAGGACAAGATAATGTTCTTCTTTTTTTTCTTTGAAAATTTGGTATGTACTTGATCTAAATGTGACAAAAATTCCAATCCCTACCACTGATGAATCTATAGAAGTTAAGGCAAAACGTGTCAAGTGTCAAGAAGATGAATTGTTATGTCATGGACACATCCTTAACACACTTTCAGACCATTTGTGTGATCTCTTTACTTCTATTTAGGCACCGAGAGAAATCTGGAATGCTTTGGAGTTCAAATGCAACACTGAGAAATAAGGAGCAGATAAGTTTGTCGTACTACAATTCTTTGAATTTACTATGTCTGATCATATTTCTATTCTAGATCAAGTGCATAAATTGCAAATTTTAGTGTCTAAATTGAAGTATTTACAAGTTGAAGTTAGTGAATCATTGCAAGTTGGGGATGTAATTGCCAAACTTCCTCTAAGTTGAATGATTATAGAAAGAAGTTGTTGCATTCCTCTGAAAGTTTTACTGTAGAACAATTACATAAGCATCTCAAAATTGAAGAAGAAACCATAATTTGAGATGGAAAGAAATTTGGAAAAGAATCTGATTCCAAAGTGAACTTTATTGATGTTAACAAATCCAACAAATTTGGAAAGAAGAGAAAATTCGTGGAGGCAAATTCAAGCAGTAATAATTTTGGTTCCAAAAAGAAAAGGACAAGTAGTGTAATTTTCTATATAATATAGGTTTGTCTTTTTCTCAATTTGGTACATGTGGTTTGTATGTAAGTTGTTTCATTTTCTAGTAACAAAGTTAATGCTCAGATTTGCTTATTTATGTGAAAACTAAAGTGCATATGGCTGCCTTTTCAGATACCAATGGTTGGTGTATGACTCTGATGCAACTGTTCACATTTGCAATGTTAAAAATCAATTAAAAAACTATAAGATTACTGCTGATGGACATGAAGTGTTCATGGGTAACCATAATGCTGTTTAAGTTCATGGAAAAGGAACAACAGGGATTTATTTTTACTTCTGCAAAGAAATTGACTTTGATCAATGTTCTACATGTTCCTGATGTTAGGAAGAGCTTAGTTTCTGCAAATTTGCTTTGTAAGGGATGATTTAAGACTATGTTAGAAGCTGATAATCTTATCTTCTCTAAGAATGGGGTCTTTGTTGGGAAGGAATATGCTTGTGATAGAATGTTTAAACTTTCTGTAACTTCGAGCATTAATAATATTAAAAATGTTTCTGCATATATAATTGACTCATCAATTGCTTTATAGTATTCACGTCTAGCACATATAAATTTTAAATGATTAAAATTAATGGCTAAACATGGTTATATAACTTATGAACATAGTGATCATGATAAGTGTGAAATTTGCATTCAAGCTAAAATGACTAAATTACCCTTTTCTTAGAGTTGAAAGAAATTCTGAATTGTTATAAATCATTCATTCTGATATATGTGAATTAAATGGACATATGATTAGAGGAGGAAATAGGTATTTTACCACATTTATTGATGATTACTCTAAGTACACTCATGTTTATCTTATGATACATAAAGATGAAATTTTTGATAAATTTAAATTGTTTAAATCTATTGTTGAAAATCAAAAAGGAAAAGGATTAAAATCCTTAGAAGTGATAGAGGTGGAGAATATTTTCTCATAGAATTCTTATTTTTGTGAACAACATGGAATAATTCACCAAAGAAGTGCACCTTATACTCCTTAGCAGAATGGTTTGGCTAAGAGAGAGAATAGAACTCTTGTTGATATGGTGAATGCAATATTGTTAAGTTCTAATCTACCCTTTAATCTTTATGGAGAGGCATTACTAAGTTCTTGTCATGTGCATATTAGAGTTCCATCAAAGGTAACAAAGACTTCCTTATATGAATTATGGAATGGTAGAAATCCAATTTAAACTACCTTTGAGTATGGGGTTGTCTAGCTTTCTACAAAGTAACGGATCCTAAAAGGAACAAATTAGGACCACAAACTCTAAAGAGTATTTTTTATAGGGTATGCTGAAAATTCCAAAGCCTATAGGTTATTAGACTTGGAATCTAATGTTATTGTGGAATCTAGAGATGTTCAATTTCTTGAAAACAAATTTTGTCGTAATTCCACAAATGAATCAAAAGTCGATGTTCCTAGTAGTTCCAGTTCTCCTTTACTCGTGGATAATAATAATAGGGAAAATACACCAAAAGAAGTTGAGCCAAGGAGAAGTCAAAGAACTAGAAAAGAAAAAGGTTTTAATCCTGATTTCATTTCTTCACAAGCTTTAGTCTTTTTAGTTGAAGGAACAAGAAATGAAATAACAAACAAGATTCCTATTTTATTAAAGATAGAAGAGGATCCAACTCCTAAGACTTATAAAGAAGCTTTAGCTTCAAGAGACTCAGTTTTTTGGAAAAAATCCATTAATGATGAAATGGATTCTCTAATGTCTAATAGAGTATGGGTTTTGGTTGATCCACCTCTTGGGTGTAAACCAATTGGATGCAAATGGGTATTCAGAACTAAAGATGGTAATGTCTTTAAATCTAGGTTGGTGGCAAAAGTCTTTAAGCAAAAAGAAAGAGTTGATTATTTTGACACATATGCTCTTGTTGCTAGAATCACTTCGATTAGAGTGTTGTTTGCTTTAGCATCTATTTATAATTTACATATTTATCAAATGGATGTTAAAACAACATTCTTAAATGGTGACATTGATGAAGAGGTTTGTATGGAACAACTTGAGGGTTTTGTTCTTCCAGGAAATGAACACAAAGTGTGTAAATTAACAAAGTCTTTGAATGAATTAAAACAAGAACCAAAGCAATGGCATGGAAAATTTGATTATGTGATTTTAGAATATGGTTTTAAACATAATAGTGCTAATAGATGCATTTCTTCTAAGTTTACTGATAACTTTAATGTGATTCTAAGCCTCTATGTTGATGATATGCTTATTATTGGTACTAACATGGAAGGTGTAAATGACACTAAATCTTATCTATCCTCAAATTTTCAAATGAAAGATCTAGGTGAGGTAGATAAGATCTTAGGGTTCAGAGTTAAGAGACATAGTGGGGGTTTTGCACTCTGTCAATCTCACTACATTGAGTAACTATTAAACAAATTTAATCATTTGAACATTAAAGAGAATAATACTCCTTATGATGGTTCCATCAATTTCACTGAGAATCTTGGTAGAGTTGTAGCTCAAGTTGACTATGCTAGTGCTATAGAAAGTCTAATGTATGCTATGCAGTGCACTAGACCTGATATAGCATTTACAATTTGTAAACTGTCAAGCTTTACTAAAAATCTAGGTGTGTTCCATTGGAATGCAATTACTAGAGTTCTAGGATACCTTAAGAGGACTAAAGACTTAGGTTTGTTTTATGATAATTTTCCTGTTGTATTGGAAGGATATTTTAATGCTAGTTGGATAAGAAGTACTAGTGACAAAATGTTAACCAGTGGATGGATCTTTATATTAAAAGGCGGTGCTATCTCATGGGCATCAAAGCAGCAAACATGTATAACACACTCTACTATGGAGTCTAAATTTGTTGCCTTAGCAGTTGTAGGCAAGGAAGGTGAATGGCTGAGAAACTGGTTACTTGATACAGAGTTGTAGCCACAACCAATGCCAGCTATTTCCTTACATTTTGACAGCCAAGCTAGTATGTAAAAAGCGCTCAGTAAGATATATAATAGGAAGTCAAGCCATATAAATCTAAGGCATGAGTTTGTGAGACAATTGATTACTGATGGTATTATAACTATTACTTATGTGAGATCTTGCAAGAATCTAGCATATCCATTAACTAATGCTCTACCAAGAGATGTAGTGAGGATTACTTTTGTTGAGATGGGTCTACGACTTTTCAGCTACATTTATCATTAATGGGAACCCAACTTACTTAAAAGTATAATGGGTAATAACAAGTTATTGATAAGTGGTTTTAGTACTAGCCTTTGCTTGTTAACAAGTTAGTATCATAGTTATTGAGAGGATGAGTGTAGCACAAGAAAATACTCTTAATGAATCAAATCAAATGTTTGGAAGCTTCACCTATGTGAACATGAGAAGTGGTGCCGCTTCTAGTAACGTTAAGCCACTTCATAAATGTTCATGAAATCAAGATGTAGCACATGGCCTTAATAGTGCTAGTTTAAAAAAGAACTTCCATTTGAAGTCAATTTTAGCAATACATGTGTGGCAATTCTGATTTTGGCGAATAGAATCACAATCTAAGTTTATGCCACTTGTGATTTTGCTAATTTCTTGAATTGCTTACACTAAATGAAGATCTAAAACAAAAGTTACCTTTATGACTATACCAACTGCACACAAACTAAGTGGGGGATTGTTAATGTTAGTTTGTATGTATGTGTATTGAAATGAGTTTGTCAAAGTTTAAATTATTGAAAAATACCACATAATTCAAATGGGCACTTGGACAGTGTAAGTGAGCCCTTCAAATATATATATATATATATATATATATGGTTTTAAACGGGCAATTGGAAAGTGCAAGTGGGCCCTTTAAATATTTATATTTATATTTAAGATGTTTGATGGTAGTTAGGCACCTTAGGCATAATAGAAGATAATTAAAAATAGGCCCAAACTTATTATCTTTATCTTAACTATTCTACAATTTTTTATCCAAAAGGTGTGAATTTAAAATTTTTCTTTTTGCCCCAAAAAGATGCCATTTCAAATTCTAACTGATTTTTTTGTATTTGTTCAAACTCATTAAGTTTAGAAGTTCTTCTCACAGAAAGATTAAATAATCTTAAATTCTGATTTTGAGATTTTGTTGTTACATAAAGAAATTATTACTAAATCTATTTGTAGTATAGTAGGGCGATAAATTTCTAAAAGAGAGTGTTCTACACGTCTAAAAAATCCATCATAATCCCAAAACTTTCCATTAATCATTTTTCTAACACCCCTAACGTGACTTGTCCATTTTGTTAAATAAATAAATCTATATAAGTTATTGTACATAACAAAATAATAACCTGTACAAAAATAGTAAATTTTTATTATTTTATAAACTAAGAGTTTTAATGTGATTACATGGAGGGTGAGTTGATGGAAATTTTGTAAACAGCATATATATATATATATATATATATATATATATATATATATATATATATATTCCTAGGAATAACATTTGCAAATTAAAATAAATTAAGCAAAAACATATTCTTTTGAGAAGATTTCGAACCTTATACAATAATAATGGCATGTTTGTAAATAAAAGGAAGAGTTGGCGGTAAAATGGAAAAATGTAAATTAGAGCCAAAAGCAATAATAATATTACTGGGTAGGTTTACACATATATTTAAATTCATCGCCACAATAAAAAGTTAAATATTTACTCTCTTCTCAGATCAAATATTGAAGGTTCACAAGTTATGAGTTGTTTTTCACTTGTTTATATCTATAAAAATAAAATTTTTTAAAATTGTATAAGTAATTTTAGTAGATTAAAATTAAGTTCTAGACATGTCAACTATTTAAGGTTAAGGAGGAGGTTTTCAAGAAAAGAATCCATGCAATTATTGTTTTAATAGTATTGTTGCTATTAAAAGAGCAAAACTTCATGTGGAATTAGAAAGTGAAAGTGGGCCTTTTCTAAATTGGAAGCCTAGCAGGGTCATGAGACAGAAGTTATGCTATTGGATAATGGCATTGATGATAAGTTCTATATGGAACAACTAAACCAAATTTAAAATTGAACAAAATTTTTTTGATGGATTGAATCATCAAATTCAATTCAGATTATTAAAAAAGATAGCTAGATTAACCAAATCAAATAAATTACGATAATAATACCTGTCGCCGAAGAGCCATTATTATTTAGGAGATATATTTATAATATAATTATAAAAAAGAGTCAAGTTTCAAACAGAGTAGCTAAACTTAGAAATCAGATAACCAGATAACCATTAGAAATTACAATTAAGTTTTCCATATAATTTCACTATTTAAGCAATAACGCAGATAGGCACTTTTTTGAGGATTAAAAACCAATTTTTAATGGAATATTTTTTTTCTGAAATGTTGAAAATAGTCAAACAAAATTGCCTTTAAGAATATTTTAATTAATTGGTTATCAGAATTTGATTAGATAGGCGTGCTAACATTGGTTGCAAATATTTAAATTTAGAAAATTAAAATAAAATAAAGAGGAGATGAGCAACTCAAGCAAATTAAATCATCGCTTTAATATTTTACATGTAAATTTCACAAAAATTATTATATGAACTTCTCTTGTTTGAACAGTTCCAAGTCCAACCATTCCGTTCCTTGTAAAAAGGCCTTAAAAAAAGAACCACAAGAATCCACTGCATGCATGACAAGTGTGGTAATTCCCATGTTCAACGTCCCACATGCACCAAGTCCTACACTTGCTCATCAAAATGCATGTATAAAAACCATCTTAAACTCTCCTCTTCACATTCAAGCAACAAATCCAAAGATAAAGAAAACAAGTTAATCCAAAAGGAAGAGAAATGGCTGACAAATCTGATATTAGATACAAGGCTGGTGAGGTCGCAGGCCAGGCCCAGGTATAAAAATATCCTAGTGATGTTAAGGTTTTTATTTTCTTGTTATATTCCTCAAATTAGATCTAACTATATTTCTATCATGTTAAATGATGCAACTCATGTAACTCAAGTGCCATCCTTGCATTTTTTCCCCATGCAACCATGATTTGCACTATACAAATTGTAAAGATTGAAATTCTAAAAATTAGGCTATGTTGGGCTAGCTGTACAGTTAAAGCATTTTGTTTCCATCCAAAGGGTCAGAGGTTTAATTCCCACCCAATGCATAATAAACAAAGTCTCCCAAGATCCCTTGTGTACAGGCAGTGTGAGATCTCCCACACAGGGTGAGAGCATGTAATATATTGAAAAAAAAACTTGCACATGCCTCTGATTGTGGCTTATATCCACATGGTAAAAAGAAATATATACTAAAATATTCTCCATGATAAAGAAAATCAAATATAGTAAATTATATGCATTTATTTATAAAACTGAAAATAACTACAGTTCTAGTAAGAACAAATTAAATAAAAGGTATTTACCTTGAGGAGAGGTTAATTGTGTTATTGAACCCTATTTTCAGGGTATTTTACAAAAGCACTTCTTTTTAAATTAATCAAAAACACAATATTTTTATGGCTACAATTACATGTATAGGTGAAGAAGGATGAAATGGTTGACAAGATGAGCAACAAGATGGAGTCAGCCAAGGAGTCATGCCAGGAGGGAAAGGAACAAGCTAGTGGATTCATTCAGCAGGCTAGCTTCTTTTCATAAAAAATCTCATATATATATATATATACATATATATTTTTTATTTCATGGCTAACTTTATAATTGTTTGTAAATATTAATAGACTGGAGAACAAATGAAGAACATGGCCCAAGGTGCTGCTGAAGCTGTGAAGAATGCAGTGGGAATGGGAGATAACAACAGTGGAAGCAACAAACCTAGGATCTAATTATATATGTCTTTAATTAAGTTTTGCTTCAATGCACTAAGAAGTGATTTTATTTTTGTGTGTTTAATAAGGATGTAACTAGAGTTTATAGTTACAGGTTTAATTTGTTTAATTTGATTCAGTGTGGTTGGTGAATTTCCTCATTAAATATAGTCTTGTCATTGTTTTATTTTCAATATAAAAGTCAATTGCTTTGTTCATTAATTTATGAATTTATTGTGTTGTGTGTATGTTTTTATGTTTTTTCAAAGAATAATTGAGTTTTTCTGCAAGCATTTATTAAAAACTCGACCATTGCATAAAATTAGGTGCACATTTCTTGCATTATTTCGGAAACCCAAAGACTCGTTCTTACAGATGTGGAAAATACAAGATTTTCAATGGTTGTATTAAAAAATATAATAAAAATGAGTAAACAAAAATACTATTCATATTCTCAAAAAAAAAAAACTATTCATGATCTTATAAATAAAATAAAAGCACTTTATGCAATTGCAACCTAAGAAAACAACATTAAAAAATGTTCTACATCATTGTAAGTAAACAAAGCCCTTAATATTGGATTAAAAAATCTGAAGTAAAAGACACTGCAGTACAAATTAAACAAGCTTGAGTATCAAGCTCTATCTTGTAAATCTATAGTTGTTCTATGATTGAAAACAGATAAAAATACAGTTTTCATTCATTCATGGGTCACTTCAAAATTAAGTATTTATTTTATTATTATTTTTTTTATGAGGAAAGATTCGTAGCTATCATTAATTTTAAGGAGATTTTTTCTTTTGACAAATGATATCTGTGAATTTAAATTTAAAATAAGTTATTTCTCAGATGTTTGGCTTTTAATCCAAAATTGAAAATTGAAAAATTTCTTTTAGAAATTTAGCACATATTTTGTTAGTCACTAAAATTATAATTGTCTATATTTTGGCCATTTTGATTTTGTTTTTTAAAACAAAACGAGAACAAAACAAAAGGATAAAATAACGAAAAACAGTATAAAGCAAGAAAACTAAGAGCTTACCAATGGAGGGATAAGACACGATCAAACAAAAATAGAACACGGGAACTATAAGACTTTCTTGAAAATACAAGAAACATTAGTGAGGCACTTTGAGAGATTAATTTTGACCAAGATTTAGATTGGCAGATGGTTAATCATAATTAGAAATTGATGAACCCACAAAGTTGTGGTTTCTGTAAATTGATTGTCAAGACTGACACCTCCGATTTTTTTTTACCCCTCCAGAGATGCAAGAAGCCGGACAAAAAGCATGTAATTGATTTTGACAATAATCAATTAAATGGAAGTGCAATGTGTGCAAAGATGCGTTGTTTCTTTCCAACCACACAATCCAACAAGTGGCCTAGATTAATATATCTCCCAATCCTTAGAGACTAATGTTACACTCGCATAAACCTCCTTGAGGGTAGTCGAAGGGTGGTAGAAATTTTGGCTATATTGGTCCCAAACTTGGGCTACCAATGGGTATTTGAGAAGTAAGTGGTCGACTAATTCTTCAACCACGTTACATAGCACTCAAGCATCTGTTGAGATTCTGTTGCATTCCCTTTTGCAAGATTTTTCAATGTTAGGATTCTATTGTTCTAGGAACATAATTGAAGATAATATTAATCTTGTAAGGGCAGTGACCCTTCCACAAGGACTTGTTTATAGGGCATCTGAGTCCATTCTTAGTAGGGAGGCTCTAGAGGGATTTGATGGTGAACATCCCATGGCTATCCCAATGCACACTTAATAATTCATACCTTTGAGCAATGGACTAGGAATCCAACCATGTATGTCAATAAGTCTATCATTAATAAGGGAGACTGGTAGTAACTAAAAATCATATAATGAGATATCAGGGATCCACCACAAGAGAAATAAAGCAGGCTATATATCTTTAGCCACTTTTTCTTGTAGCCAATGTTCATATCATAAAGGAGTGGATTTACTATCCTTAATGATAGAAACAATATTTAGCTTGTAGGCAGGAAGACAACTAAGAATCCCTCATTATAAAAAAAAAAAACACAAACAAACAAACAAACAAACAAACAAACTTCCTATGAGTCCAGAATAACCAAAATGAAAATAGTTGGAGGAGAGGGCCGATGACCAATGTTAGAGGACTAGTATATACTTATACTATACTTTGTATCTTACTGTTTATACATACTAACTACTTCTGTATTTATACACATTGTATCTATTTATTGGCCTCTTGCCTTAATGAAAGCATGCCCATTCTTATCAACATCTAACATGGTATCAGATCTAGGGTTGCTTTTCGATCCTTTCAAATCTCCCGGCAGTGTTCAGATCTAGGGTTGCATCTCGATTGCTCTGCGGACGAGCTCTGGTTTTCGTTTGATGGGTTTTTTGTTTGGGCATTCGATCTGAAGGTGGTGGTGGATTGGGTTTGTGCTTTGAAGGAGCGAAAAAGCTGTGAATCATCTTCAGAAGAGTGAGGAATGGGGGAGAGCGAGCGATGTCAGTTGGGGACTGTCGGAGCGCTGAGCTTGTCCGTGGTGTCTTCGGTCTCGATCGTGATCTGCAACAAGGCCCTTATCAGCACCCTCGGGTTTACGTTTGCCACTACTTTGACAAGCTGGCATCTCCTTGTCACATTTTGCTCTCTCCATGTGGCGTTGTGGATGAGAGAAACCAGGAGGAGGAGTCATATAAACCTCCTCAGAAAGATCTCCATGTAAGAAAGCATTGGTCACATCTAACTGATAGAGCGGCCACTGACGTGCTGCAGCAACAGCAAGAAAAAGACGAACAGTAGTCAACTTGGCTACAGGAGCAAAGGTCTCCTCATAATTAATGCCATACTCTTGAGTAAAGCCACGAGCAACAAGACGAGCCTTATAGCGCTCAAAGTGGTGGAAGGCTCTAAAGAGTCAAGTTGTCTCCACAATGATCGCAATTCAGTAACATATTCCCGTACAGAGCGCTCCCGTTCTTTCGAACATAGGTGAGATCCGTCAAAATAGCATCTTGGGCGAGCAGTCGGATCGCTCAAACATATGACGAGATGGGTCCACATAGCTAGGGGCGATCGGGAAGATGCCCAATTTCCATGCGAATATCAACCTCGCATGACTGACAGATGATAGACATTGTGCGATGATCAACAGTAACCCATGAAGCAAATGTACTGTCAGTCTCTTTAGGAGGGGGAGAGGTATCATCCACATGTCCAAATAACTTCGTATCCAAGTAGAATGATACGTAGAGTAGTGTACCATTCTTTATAATTGGAGCCATTTAATTTGACATCCACCTGACTAAGAAAATTCTGAGTAGTAGAAGCCATGTGGATAGGTTTTAATAAACAACTATTAGTGAAATAACATCACATGAATGAGATAACATCACGTGCAAAAATAAATAAATAAAAAAAATAACATCACATGCATGCTTGTCTCCCATCATGTTTGGTCGGCCCAATTAGTGGAATGTCACCATCTAGTGAATAGGAACATCCACTATCATCACATGCAAACAATGAATGCCATTAAAGCTTGTTGACCAAATGAAGAAAGTTGCGATCATGCTGGCGGTGGAAGGGGACGATCGGCTTGTACGTGGATCTCGATGGAAGCCTCACCGATGAAGACTCTCGATGTCCGAACCACGGTCCTTGATGAACGAGTAGGGGATGGCGGGCTGCACAAGAGAAAACGAAGACGGGAAGAGTAAGGATGGTCGTCTGCAGCTTGTATGATGACGATGATGAGAAGGTACACGAGGACCGGAGCAAGGAGCTGAAGAACTTGGCGGCGGTGGTCGGGATCAGGATTAAGACCCGCGCTGATGGCACTATTGAGCGCTATAAGGCTCGTCTTGTTGCTCGTGGCTTTACTCAAGAGTATGGCATTGATTATGAGGAGACCTTTGCTCCTGTAGCCAAGTTGACTACTGTTCGTCTTCTTCTTGCTGTTGCTGCAGCACTTCAGTGGCCGCTCTATCAGTTAGACGTGACCAATGCTTTCTTACATGGAGATCTTTCTGAGGAGGTTTATATGACTCCTCCTCCTGGTTTCTCTCATCCTCCTCAGCATGTGTGTCATCTTCGTCGAGCTATTTATGGGCTCAAACAGGCCCCTCGCGCCTGGTTTGAGCGTTTTCGCAGTGTGATTCTTGCTCTTGGTTTCTCAGAGAGCTCTCATGATTACGCTCTCTTCACTCGTCAGACTCCTCGTGGTCTCCCTATTCTTCTTTTATATGTTGACGATATGGTTATTTCTGGTGATGATGCCGGGACTATTATTTCTCTGAAACAGCAGTTACACACCGAGTTTCAGATGAAAGATCTTGGTCCCCTTCGTTACTTTCTAGGTCTTGAGATTGCTTATTCTCGTCGCGGTTATTTGTTATCTCAGCAGAAATACATTTCTGACATTTTTCGATGAGCTGACATCACCGATATTCGCACTGCTTCCACTCCCATTGAATTACATCACCGTCTCTCCTCATCTGATGGTGAGCTTTTGACTGATCCCACTCGTTATCGGGCTCTTGTTGGTGCTCTCGTCTACTTAACCATCACTCGACCCGATATTGCTTATGTAGTTCATGTTCTCAGTCAGTTTGTGAGTGCTCCTCGCTCTACTCATTATGCTGCACTTCTGCGGGTTCTTCGTTACCTCCGTGGCACTCTTACTAGATCTTTATTTTTCTCGGCCACATCATCGTTTGAGCTGCGTGCCTACTGTGATGCTGATTGGGAAGGTGATTCTACTGATCGCAAATCTACCACTGGTTTCTGCATTTTCCTTGGAGATTCCCTTATCTCTTGGAAAAGCAAGAAACAATCCACAGTTGCTCTATTCACTAAGGCACATACTGTTTCTCGATTTCAGTTTCTGGTTGACAAACTCTCAGTTTATGATCCACCGTGAGTTTGAGGGAGGGTGTTAGAGGACTAGTATATACTTATACTATACTTTATATCTTACTGTTTATACATACTAACTACTTCTGTATTTATACACATTTTATCTATTTATTGGCCTTTTGCCTTAATGAAAGCATGCCCATTCTTATCAACATCTAACAACCAACACCAAGAAAGATTCAGTAAAAGCTTTTTCCACCATTTTGCCCAGAATGTGGCATTGAAGTCTTAGAGGTTCAAGGTACCCTATCCTCATCTGCACCCTTCCCCCTTCACTTCAAATTAGTTTAGATTTTTACCATGCTAGAGAAGCCCATATGAATTCTATTAATTTCCATTGATAAGAATTATTTTTTATTTTAACCCCATTATATATATATATATATATATTTAAAATATAAGTTATATAGTTAAAGTAGATTGCACACTATCTTGTATATAAAACATTAAAACGAGTAGTTTGAAAGAGAATTACGCATTAGTATATCAGTTATAAAAGGACGAATAGAAAGAAAATTAAGAAGCTTTATATCTTCAGACTTGTTTTCATTATAATTTGACTTGAAGAAACTTCTTTAAAACCTACATTCCAAATAAGCAAGTCCATATATATATATATATATGATTTCCACGGTTTTTTAAAAGGGAAAATTACTGTTCACCCCTCGTAATTTTCAAAACTTCCCAAAAACCCACTCCTACTTTTACACACCCCGGACAGCCCTTCCGTTAGTGTTTAACTTCCCTTTTACCCCCTACTGTTCACTTCAAATGGGTCCATGTTGTGAAATCCCATTTTTGGCCCTGAAAATGGTGGGAAAGGAAAGCGCCAAATCACATCATGTTCAACCTTTTGAAGGGCTTTCTGCTTGGTTTCTGATAGACAATGTCAAGGAGTTGCATTACATCTTGTTGTTCTCCTCATTATCATACCCGAAATATATAAATCGGTTTCTCGAACAGAAAATGAAATTGATTTCCATCGGATTGGTCAAGTGCACTTCATCTTCAAATGAGCTGTAGTCGATTTTATTGTCGAGGCAGAGCATGTGCCATTGTCGTCTTCTCGTTTATGGTTGTAAAGTTGTATTACGACGAGAAGAACAGTAATTACGACGAGTTCATTTCGTTGTAAAGTTCTTCTCGTTTATGGTTATCTATTTGTATATTTTAAATAATGTTTAACTATTTGCTATTATCCGTTTAAATATTTTACTAATATGTTTAATAATTGTCATATCCGTTTAATACTTCCCATCTCCGTTTAACATTATCTTTACATGTATAACTATTCATATTAACGTGTAAATTCTCAAAGTCTCTGCGTAAAACGGTGATCTTTTTCGTTTGATCTGAATTGTTGGCAGGTGGCACGTGGCAGGTGGCAAGGTTATGGTATCCCGTGCATAAGAATTAATGACGGCATTAATTCTTATGCACGGTAACATAAATTTCCGAACACCCGTTCGTTCTCATCAGTCAATGTCGGCCACTGTGCGTTTAACTTTTTTCTCGGATATGAAGAGTCAGCCTGCTTGTGGACTTCACACCATAAATAACCAGGAAGAACCCTCCCCATGGACAACCACTCCTCGTCGTCCTCATCATCCTCCTCCTCCTCCTCCTCCTCCTCTTCCTCCTCTTCCCATGGACAACCACTCTATCTGAAAGGATGTTTCGTGAGCCTTCTTCCTTATCTTGAGAATCAATTAGCCGTAATCACCGAACTAGTTAAACTATCTTTTCTTGCCCAAGGCGAAATGCTCTCATAATTGCCTGAATGCAGAGGATTCTCCAGCGGTGGATGACGGGAAAGCAATTAAGAGAGCATTTCGACTTGGGTAAGAAAAGAAAGTTTTCACGTATTGCGTGATTGCGGAGGATTCTCTAGAGGAGGGAGATCATGAAACATACTTTAAGACGGGGTTGACATTTACCACTTGAGACTTTCTGTTACCGTTTAAGAAAATGACGTCAGTGTACAACTATTACGTTCTGTGTTTAACTATCAGGATCTTCGTTTAAGTCCGACCATGACACATTGATTAATAGTCGTTTTCATGAATGTGTGTTGTTTAACCTTTTTTTTAATGTTGTACGTTTTGCAGGTTCAAGCTGATGCGCATGTTATGCAACCGCTGTAAGCATTCGAATGTACAGACACTTGTTTTGTTATACGAGGGTCGAGTCGTGAGTGTCCAAAGTCCGAGCGGACATTGTAAATGTTGTAAATGTTGTAAATCTTTTATAAATAAAAAGCGAAACAAGCTTATTTGACTGTGAACTTCGAAATTTAAACATAGACCTAGTAAAAACAAACAATGTGGGAAACAAAAAGAACGTCATTGTAAACAATAGAAAATACGTAAATATGTTTTAAAGCAGATGACAACGGTGTTTAAGAAAAAAAGTTACTCTTTAAACAATGACAACGGTGTTTAAGAAAAATACCTAAAGATGTTTTAAAGCAGGTGACCGGGGAGGTACCCATCTTCAACGCGATGTCGGTGAAAGCATTCAATTTAAACAATAACATATTATTTACATGATATAGACTTTTAGTTAAACAGGTTAACCATTATTTTAAACACTATATGTATCTGTTTAAACATAAAAAAAGCTTAGCGTTTACGAGAAACTCATGCTTTCGAGTTGAGAACTTTCATTCGAACGATGACAATATGTCTTCCTCATTGTCTTTGTTTAACCTTATTTGCCGAGTTCAAGTTGATGCGCATGTTATGTAACCGGGCGTGAGCAAGCGAACAAATGGGAGACCTACTTATGCCCGGACATACATTCCAAGGTAGCGATCATTGTTGAGGGACAGACCGAAATCTTCGTGTTGGTCGTTGTAGTCGATGATCGTTACGAAATGATCGACCGGTCAGAGCAACTCCGTGGATCTCGCCATCAGAACTTGTTCATGTTGAAGGTGGCAAGTTTATGGTATCCCTTGCAAACACGCTTGCGCAGCAATAATGCAGACAGACACCAACGTACATCGATTTATTAGCGGGTATTTCACCATCGACATTTACAAACTGGCGTACAAGGAAGCTATATTCCCCATACCCGAGCGATGAGCGAGGCCTTCGGGACGGAAAAGCGTGAGCTTCGTTTGCGACCGCTGTGACGAGAAGGCGACTGGGCGGCCTAGGGCGAAAAGAGGATCGAGTCGCATAGCGTTTGATGTCCGTGAGTTACATTGCGGCCCGCTGCCATGGATCCGGTCACGATCGACGATCTTGCAATGAAAGCGTGGCCGACTAGGTATTGTTAATAAGTCGGCGATGACGGGGAAACATTGTGTATTGATGGAGTTGTTTCCATATTTAAACTCTTACTCTTTACAACGAATTGAATGTATTTAAAGCAGAGACATTGTTATTTTTAAAGCGGATACATCTGTAATTTGAAATATTTCAAATCGATGTTTAAGCGATATATGGTATATTTAAACAATGAAAGCGGAAATGTACACAACTACAACGTAAATTAAACAATGAAATGAAAGCGAATGAAATTTAACACGCCTTACAATTGAAAAACAAACAAACTTTACATTGAGATATACAAGTCATGTTCTTGAAAACAAAAAAACAATGAATTGAATTTGTCCGAGGTTTACATTCGAAAAACAAAATCGACATTGAGATATACAAGAAATGTTCTTCAAAAAACAAAAATTTAACCCGCTTGTGACGACCCCCTTTCTCATGGACATGGGTCGCACTCCCTCCTTAAGTATGCGGGTAACATACCTTTAATCTGAAATATTCCTAAAGAGAAACATTGTTTCTAAAGAGAAACATTGTGTATTGATGGGCAACTTCCCATATTTATTTAAACAATGAATGCATTTACTTAAACAGAGACAGCGTTATTTTAAACGGGTACACCGTATTTTGAAATATTTAAAACTGATGTTTAAACGATATATAGTATATTTAAACAATGAAAGTGAAATGTACACAATTAGAACGTAAATTAAACAATGAAATGAAACTGAATGGAATTTAACCTGCTTTACAATTCAAAACAAACAAAATTTACATTAACATATACAAGTCATGCTCTTCGAACACGAAAACAATGAATTGAATTTGTCCAGATTTACATTCGAAAATAAAATTGACATTCAGATATATAGGACATGTTCTTCAAAAACAAAATTTAACCCGCTTGTGACGACCCCCCTTTGTCATGGACGCCGGCTGCCCTCCCCTCCTTAAGTATGCGGGTAAAATACCGTAATCTGAGGTAAGGAACGTCTGTCTGCGGTAGCCGTAACTTCTCACCCCAAAGTAATTGCTCGATAAAACGCATGACGTAGGGCAGGCGCAATCGGCGCTTCCTTGTTTTTGGGCGTGGGGTTTCTATGTCGTGCACGAGTGGGTACTTTGCCGTCGCCGACTCGCCGAACTCCATATCGACACAATTGTCGAATAGATTCCGCTGTTGAGATATGCAAGTCGAGATTAGAATACCAATTTAAATACCAAACAGATATTGATAGGACATAATTAAAGAACTTACCATGTCCAACGCGTCCTTATCGTACCCCGGACATGAAGAATAATGCCTGTATTCTTGTTTATCATTGTCCGGGACGACGACATGGAAGTGGCCATTCATGATTATCGGGAGGATGACAATTTGAACTTCATGCGGTTTTGCGCACAGCATCCCCGATCATAGCCATAATTGTGTCATGTGCGTCGTCTCGCTTTGACATAAAGCAGCTAAGCGATTCGGTGATGGAGGCGCGTTTCTTGTAAGGATATGGCTCTTTGCTCGCGACTTTTGTATTATGCATACAAAAGCGTCCATCACATCATCGATGACCATCTCCTTCCCCTCAGCGGCGTGTATAATTTGTCACGTGTGGTCGTGCGACAGTCATTCCTCCACACGACAGTACTGAGGTTAAACGACAACAGATATGATAAGACCATATTGTAATTATTTAAATGATATTATCAATTGTTACATGATATTATATATAATTAAACGTTAGATAGACAAATTAAATGATAACATAAAAGGTATTAAACACTATGAGGTAATAGTTAAACACTATAATAAAAAAACTTTAAACAATATCATAAAAAAACTTTACACTTACCCGTCCATAGAGCGAGTTGAGGAAGATCCTCATCAACTCCTCGCTCAGTATTTGTTAAAGACGACTCGAGCCAACCCATTTCTTCTTCTTCGAATAAAAAGCTTTTCCGAGCCGTCGCGTCCAATTTTTGATTGGCCTTGATCATCTCTCTCGTTGCTCGGTCGGGGTCTTCAACAGCATCTTCATTCGATGCGGGGACGATGGCGACAACATCAACTGCAGACACATCCTTACATGGTTGTTCTTGTTGTGGGATTGTGTCTGGCCTCGATGCGGGGACGACGGCGACAGCATCAAACGCAGACACATCCTTACATGGTTCTTGTTGTGGTGGGATTGTGTACTGCTTGGATGCGGTACTGTCGGCCACGACCACGGCCACGGCAACAGATTCGACGATCTTCTCAACCGTGGCCATGACAACAGCATCATTGGGAGACACACCCTTAACTTGTTCTTGATCTTCAGGGATTATGTCCATCTTTGATGCCGCAATCTCGGCAGCCGGTTCCAGCGGGTCGACGATTTCATCGAGAAGAGAGTCGACGACCTTCTCAACAGCGGCAATGGCCACATCATCTACGATGTCCTTCTCAACAACAGCATCAGCCGCCGATGGTGTTGCTATTGTTTCATCGTCAGCCGGCGGTGGAGACAGAGGCAGTATTGTTCTCCTCTTTTTCGCAAGTCTCTTCGAATGTGGCCGCCTTGGAATGACCTTCCCGATGATGTCGTCGTCGTCAAATTCCGACGCCTCGTTCGTCCCGGGTGCTTCAGTTCTTTCGAGGGATGGCGCAGCCGGTTGTGAACGTCCTTCCAGCGTCTCGACACGAGTGACAAGCCGAGGAAACTCGGTCATCAATATCTGGCATGCCTGCATAAGAGTTGCGGTGACATCTTCCCTTAATGTCACCGGTGGGGCTGCCACTGTCGGAGGGGCTGCCATGATCGGGGGGGGCTGCCACACTCGGGGGGACTGTCGTTGTCGTGGTAGGGGGGGTTGTTGCAATCTGCCGGGGTAGGGGAGGGCTTCTCCGGCGTCGAGGAATGCGTGCGCGTGGTGGGCTGGAAGTAGGAGAACGGCGTCCGGCAGCACACGATAGAGGTCGCCCTCTCATCCCGCCTTGAGCAACCGGTTCGGGAGCAATGGCATCCATCCGTCGGTTGGCCCCAACAAATATTTCTTCTTCAAACGATTCGCTGGGAACCATCTCGAGAAACTAACATATGTAAACCAAACAATTTTCAAAGTGAAATCATTCATTTTTAAACTATAAAAAAACTATATTTAAGCGAGTGTTTATATATTTAAACGTTATAGAATATAATTAAACGGAGAACAAAAATATTTAAACCAAGTATGAATAAGAGTTAAACGGTAAATACTAAAGTTAAACGCTAAATAAAATGTTTAAACGTTAAAGACTTATGTTAAACATTGTCCATGATTTATTACCTCTTTTCCATCGAGCGATGACAAGCTCGTTTCTACCGTCGCTTGCTTCCGGTAAGTACTTTCACCGTAGCACAGCATCCTTGGTATCTTGCCGAAACGGACTTTCTTCCCCGTTCCGGTCAGCTCGTAAAACCAGACGTTAAGCGCGACCGAACAACCCTTAATGTACCCTGTGTTGGTCTTCTTCCCGGCAGCATCTATCTTGCACTCGGGCGGTGCCTGTGGAATATCCTCCATAAGCCACTTGTGCGTCGCCCTGCGCCCATGCGTATCGCCCCATGGTCGGTAGATCATCGACGTAATCAACGATCCGATTCGGAACCGAGTATGATGTATTTGGTAAGAGGATCGTCCCCATGAGGTACACCATCAGGAGTTTGACGAAATTATCTTCTTCTCCCTCCGTCGAACAAGTTACACCGAGTGCTCTTGATGGAGTCTCCGTGTTTCTCGTAGGGTCTTTGATAAATACCGCCCTTCGACGCCGACCGGTTTTTCTTCTTACGAAAAAAACCCATCTGCGTCGCAATCGCAACGCGACCAAGAACGAGGGCCACATCTTGAGGTCCGAAACTCGACGAGCTTTTCCCGATCCCGAATTTATTGCTGCGACCATCGTACCTTTGCAAAAAGAGAATCAAGAAGGGCTCTCTCTTGGTATATAGCTTCCAGCTCAGTGAACGCCGCAAACGGTGTCCGTCGAATAATCTCCCGATGTCGAGGGGTCATGTTATTTTTTTCAATTCGACTAAAGTCTCCACTCACGGGTGTCAAATAGCATCGCCCATTAACTAGGGTTGACCGCCATAATCACAAGCCTGCGACAATAACAACACATTCAACATGCAATATTGACAAAAGTTTAAGCGGAAATATAAAATGTTAAACAGAGACCCATTTTGTTAAACAGAGACGAGAATACTTAAACAGAGACAACAAATGTTAAACTGTAACATCTCATTTCTTAAACGTCAACCTCATTTGTAAAACGCAACCATATCAAGCGAAAGCGGAAATGTACATTATAAATATTACACAAATCATAACAATCGAAAAAAACTATTTCGATAGTGTATACATACTGAAAATGCAAAAACAAAAACAAAACCCTAGCCGAGAAATCTCCTCGAGACTAACAAAACCACAGTAGAAATCCCCCAGCACACTTCAATATCTTCCAACAAAAAAAGCAGGGAGCACAAAAACAAAAACCGAAAAAAATCTTTCTTTGTATCGGAATAGTTAACATAAAACCATACTCAATACCTTAGATTGCAAACCCGATGAAATGCCAACTAGTTGCGTGGGGACTTCTCCTTCGAGATACTCGGGTGGAAAGGGAAAAAGGCGATGAAATGCCAATTACGGAGGCTTCGCCGTAGAGACAACTTCGAGACGACTTTCGAAAATGGAAAAGTCAAGACGTGAGTTGAGAAAAAAAGCAATTAAACGGCTCCAATAAATTCGTCTCTCGGGGTTACCCTACGGAAAAACCGTCCCACTTCCTCTCAAATCGCCGAGATGGTCTGCACCACGATCGCCCATGCAAGGGCATTTTCGTCCAAAAAAATTTGAAACTCACTCCGCTCACATCCGTTCTGTGGGTTTGGGGGTTTTGAAAAAAACATAGAGTTTAAAAAGAGGGGGATTTTGGGGATTGCAAAACTAACGGGGTGTTTTTGGCAATTTTACAAACTTAAAGGGTTTTTTTGGCAATTTCCACTTTTTAAAATTATATTTTTATAATTATTATAATAATTTATGAAATAAAATAAAATTAAAATATAATATTTATATTGAACATTTTGTAAATATAAGTGAAAATTACTTTATCCAGTTATTTGCTTTTAAAAAATATACAAGTGTGATCATAGAATTATAGCTCAACCAACTTAACTATTTTGGCATTATTTGATTTAGATAATTTTTTAAGAGTTCATCTAGAATTTTATTGAAAAATCTTTATAAGTCATGTTGATTGTGTTGTGACTGTTATGTGCTTGAAGTGAGTCATGTTCTTGATTAAAGAAATTAAGTATATAGTGTAGTGAGCTGAATGATTGGCTTCTTATCATCGTTTATTTAAAATTATCTTTTAAAATATAACTACATCAGCATAGGATCTTTTACAAATATTCCTGTACAATTTTTCTATTTATATATAATTATTTTTTTTTAATATATCTTGTGTTGAACTAACAATATATTTCAAATATTAAAAAAAAAAGACATTTATTTAAATTAAAATATTCAACGTTCTGCTACTTTTCAAGGGTAACATGTAACAACGCCGGCCACTAGATGTGAAGAATCGAATGCTTTGGTTTGTCCCATATTAAGTATCATGATTTTGTCCTATAAAAAGAAGCTTATATGTTTATGTTCAAATCATACATGTAGATAAATGATTTCTTTCTTATATCCAATATGATACTATTTAGTTTACCCTTTATATAAAATTTTAAACCTAACTAAAATCAAAGTTAGGGTAATACATGACAAATGAAAATTTTTCTAAAAATATGTTAAAAATTACTTCTATGGTAGAAATATTCTTTGACATTTTACTAATTGATGCTAATAATCCTAAACTTGCAATGCGGACTTGACCCGTTGTGAGAAATTTTGTAGTGATGGTGGCAAAAAAAGAAGATAACAAGTAGATCAACAAGTAATTAATTCATGTCTACTGAAGACTAACGACGGGCACACCTCTTTTATGTTTTAATAAAAATAAAAATAAAAAATATATTGTTTTTTAAGAGATAAAATTAATAAATTAAAAATATATTCATATTTTGAGAACTTATCATAGCTTTTCTTTTCTTTGTAGGCCAATAAAAGGACAATAGTGATGGCATCTCTAGCGGGAGAACTTGTTTCTTTGTCAATGTTGATTCTAATTATTTGATTCATTTTATAGGCTCCTGCTCAATTGAAGCAACCTCACATTCGATGTTGACATCAAATTACTTCTGGTAGCTCTTCACCAAATTAGAAAATGCAACATTAATATCCGGCACATCATCGCTGTTAATCCAGAGATCCTCAAAGCTCTTAATTCTGTAACTAGGAATGGAGATTAGAGAGCTGAAGAATGGCTTAGCATCCTCACAAGTACGCTCTCTTCATTGGGCAAGCCTTCCATACATATCGTCCCAAAAAGCTGAAATCAATCAATTACAAGGCTTGTTGCATATGGAAGCAGTCTGGATACCTTGTTGTCCCTTTTCCATCAAGGACGAGACCTCCTCCGGTGGATCATGAAGACTTTTCAAGACACAGGTTTTTTCCCTCACTTGATAGGTCTTTTCTTCCCTTTCCTCTCTCTCCTGTGTTTTTCTTTTTCTATTTTGAGTATCCTCTAGTTTTCCATTTGTGATCTCTTTTATTGGTTTTAATAAAATCAGCTTATAGCTCTTTTATCAAAAGAAAAAAAAAAAGTTTTAGATGTAAAAGTTATTATTTTTTTTTTATGTTTAGTTGATTATGAAACCATGTTTTACATATAAAAACTTATATTATAGATTTCCTTGGCAACATTGAAAGAGTAAATTTCCGTACAAGTGACCGTACTTTAGACTTATTTCAAATCGGGGTCCGAACTTTAATTTGCATCAAATTAATTACTAAACTCTGATTTTGTTTCACCGGCGAACGACCCAATCTTTTCCGGCCTATATTTTATGACGTGGCTATAGGGAATTCTCTGTCAGCACCTGCATGTCGAGCTGACTCCCAGTTGGCCCCCTTCCACATTAGAGCTTGTTGCCACGCTAGGAAAGCTTCGCCTCGTCGCCAGCCATGTTAGATTATTTTTGCCACATTATCAACCTTGGCCACGCGTATAGGGGGTCCGTCCATCGTCCTGACATGGTGCCTTTGGTTTTAGGGCTAATGCACAGACAGAGAGAGACAGGGGAGAGAGACGACTGAGAGAGCTAGAGGGTGTAGGGGTGGTGTTGCCAAGGTTACTGCCGTGAATCAAGCGAGGGAGAGAGGCATAGCTGAGACGTGGCCAAGTACGATCATCAGTTCAAGCAGAATAAGGAGGTTTTCATCGTGAAGATGTCGATAAATTGGGAAATAAGGTGTCCGGGGCAAGAAGCTCCGCAATACTATAAGTGCTTCTCTTAAACCTTGCATTCATCTTGATCTCTGTTCTTTTGGAGCCTTATTTAGAGTTTGCCTTTGTTTAAGAAGAAAATGTCAACGTAGATAATATTAAAAACCCTAAAGTCAATTGAAGGGGTTTAGTTCTCTTTTGTGATATCTGTAAAGTACTCACCATGCAATTAAAATAAATGTGCATCTTGTCTCAGGGGAGAAGAAGTTTATGGGCATGTGTGTATAGATAATATAACAAAATAACATAGACAATATAAAAATGAGTAAAAAATAGTGGAAGTAGTATTATATGCATAAGCAATATAATAATCATTAGTGATACAATATGGTTTAGTAGATTCAAATGACAGGGAATTTTTTCCTTTTTTTTTTTTAACTCAGAACACAATGGTAACAATGGTAACTTTAGAGCACTGTTTTGGTTTGATTGTTGTTGCATGGCATCTTTATTTGGTAGGCCAAAGGAGTGCTTTGAATTAATTTATTTGGCCATGCTGTTTTCACAAAACATTGAATGATGTTTTGAATAAATTTTTGTGTTGCTATTTAAAATTGTATATGGTACTTTAGGTCAAAACCTTCACTATTTTGAATGTATTGATGATGATGGTGTCTGATTGGATTTCTCATAGGACCTTGCTTGTTGTTTGCTAATTTTCTTCATATACACATGATTGTTGTTTGCATTCAAATTTTGTATTGCAATGTAGATAACAATGGCAACTTTAGAGCATTGTTTTAGTTTGATTGTTGTTGCACGACATCTTTATTTGTTAGGCCAAACTAGTGCTTTGAATTAAATTTATTGGCCATGTTGGTTTAACATAACATTGAATGATGTTTTGAATTAATTTTTGTGTTTCTATTTAAAATTGTATATGCTGTAGGTCAAAACCTTCACTATTTTGAATGTATTGATGATGATGGTATCTAATTGGATTTCCCATAGGACCTTGATTGTTGTTTGCTATTTTTTTCATAGACACAAGATTGTTGTTTGCATTCAAATTTTGTCTTACAATGTAGACAACAATGGCAACTTTAGAGCATTGTTTTGGTTTGATTGTTGGTGCTTGGCATCTTTATTTGTTTGTCCAAAGTAGTGCTTTCAATTAAATTTGTTGGCTATGCTGTTTTCACTTAGCATTGAATGATGTTCTGAATTAATTTTTGTGTTACTATTTAAAATTGTATATGATGCTGATTTAGGTTAGAACCTTCACTATTTTCTTTACATTTTTTTGTTACTATTTACAATTGATGATGATGGTGTTTGAATGGATTTTCCAAAGTACATTGACTATTGTTTGCTATTTTTTTCATAGGCACTTGATTGTTGTGTGCAATTAATTTTTTTATTATTTTTATTTTATTTTATTTATTTATTTATTTATTTGCAATGTAGACAACAATGGCAACTTTAGAGTACTATGTTGGTTTGATTGTTGCTACAGGATAATATATTTGTTAGACCAAAGTAGTGCATTTGATTAAAAATTATCAGAGATCAAGTTGCTATAGCAGTATATTATGTACAATTAGCTAACATCTCTATAATTTAATTGCAATGCCAGGTGCTAAGTTGTTCACCATTCGGATGCATTACAAAGTGGGTGAGATAGAGGGTTTACCTTGCTATGTAGATTACTGTTGTGCTGATCATATGTCTAGCCTTGAATTGATAAGCATGGCAAAGGAGTTTAAGGTAGATGTGGAGAGTTGTAGGGTTTGGTGGTTATATGCAATAGGTAATGAGAAAAGGAATGCAAGAAAAAAGAACTGATGTGGATGCATTGAATATGGCATTGTCTATAGGGTCACCTAGAGAAATTTATGTCTGTATTACACTTGTGGGTGGTTCCACCAATAATGAAGCTAAAGTTAATATGAACCATGATGACGGTGTGGTTATTGGGTATGGGTGTGGGTGTGGGTGAATTTAGCAGAGTTGCACACTTGAGGGATGTAGATGAAGATATAGAAATGGATGAATATGAAGGTGTAGAAGATGTTGACATGGAAGGAATTCTAATTAGGGGTGGTCATAAAGAAGATATAGGGAGAAGGGGGTGAAGAAAAAGACTTACAAGATTCAAATTATACATCTAATGGTGACTTAGATGAGCAAAAACAGACAATGCTAGAGGGCCTAGGACTGATATAGACAATAAAGAAGGTGCTCTAAAGATGTTATTGATGTAGACTCTAATTATGGTCGTCCAAAGGACTTGGAATCATGCTCTTCCACAAATTAAGAGTCATTAGTACCTGTGAGACCTAGATATGTTGAGTTTAATGATGGCGTGGACATGAATCCCCATAATTCAAAATTGGAATGAAGTTTAGGAGCTTCAGACAATTTAAGTAGGTTGTTAGATATTATGGAATCCAAAATAGGTATGAGATGAATTTGAAACCCAACAATAAAAGAAAGTGCAAAACTTTTTGTCAGAAGAGGTGTCCTTTCAACCTGTGGGCTTCACCAATGTTGAAAGACAAAAGCACAATACAGATCAAGGCTAGAATTTTGGAACATGAGTGTGCTAGAGAACATAATAATAGACATGTAAATGCCGACTTGATAGCTAGAAGTTATTTTGAACAATTCAGGGCAGACCCAAGTTGGAAACTTGTTGGCACAGTTCAAGTTGTTAAAACCAACAAGAAAGTGGACATTGGCAAAATAAAGTCTTACAGAGCCAAGAGTATTGCACACAAGTGAAATTTCTAGTTTTTTTATACAATGCATCTTAGGTCTGTAATGATGGTAGTTTATTTTTCCATATCTAGCAAGCTTACAGTCTTTAAAATTCATTTTCACTGTCCTATTTATTTATAAAGGATTCTAGATGGTGATGAGGAGTCACAAATGAAGAGGTTATATAATTATAGATTAGAATTTATGAAGACTCACCCTGGTTCAACAATAATCATTAAGTGGAATGAGGATGGGGTCTTTCAAGCCTTCTATGTGTGCCTAGCTCCATTGAGAGTAGGCTTCTTGGTAGGATGCAAGCATCTGGTATCACTTGATGGATATTTTCTCAAGGGTTTGTATGGAGGCCAACATCTAACTGTTGTTGGGATAGATGCAAATGACTACATCTATCCTTTTACATGGGTAGTGGTGAGTAAAGAAAACAAAGACAACTGACAATAGTTCTTGGCAGTCTTGGCTAAGGATCTTAGGATTATTGACGGTCACAAGTGGGCATTCGTGACTAATAAACAGAAGGTAGGCTAGTAAATTTTTCAGGCTTTAGTTTAATGATAACTTTTCATGCTTGTTCTGTTTACTGATATAATTTCTATTTATATTTAGTTACTTTTCCCCAAGTTCTCATGCGTTGGATGTGGGATATGTTGTGGGTGTGATCATTGCAAAATCAAGTAAGTTGACTAGTAGGCTATTCACTTTAATTTTTCAGGTTTGAAAATTTTGTTGTATGTGTCCTTCATAAATTTTGTATTAATTATTGTGTTTTTTTTCTCATATTGTCATGGTTTCTCTCATGCTTCTGGGCAATTGGTGGATGAAATAATCTCCTCACTAAAGGTATGAGATCTATGTCTTTATTTTGATTTTAAGATTGTGTAATTTTCAAACAGCGCTTGTATTGTGATGCATTTTCTTTATTTTGGTTGACCTTTTGGGTAATTTTCAAATACATATGCTTCTTTCTGCTTAATTAGATTGTTTTTCCTGCTTTTGACATCTGTGATATAGTTTCTTTATTTTGGTTGACCTTTTGTGCAATTTCCAAATACATATGCTTCTTTCTACTTAATTATATTGTTTTTCCTGCTTTGCCATCTGTGACGTAATTTCTTTAATTTGGTTGACCTTTTGTGCAATTTCCAAATACATATGCTTCTTTCTACTTAATTAGATTTTTTCCCCTTGTTTTGGCATCTATGATGTACTTTCTTTATTTTCGCTGACCTATTGTGCAATTTTGAAATACATATACATCTTTTTGCTGAATCAGAATTTTTTTTTTTGTTTTTTTGCTTTAGCATGAGTAATGTACTTTCTTTAAATTGGTTGACCTGTTGTACAATTTTCAAATATGGATGTTTTTTTCTACTAAATCAGATTTATTTTTGTGTTTTAGCATGACTAATGGATATTTTCAAATATTTTTTGTATGTGTCCTGCATGAATTTTGGTTGACCTATTATCCAATTTTCAAACATAGCTGCTTCTTCCTACTGAATCAGATAAATTTTTCAGCTTCTTTCTGCTGTCATGTAGTTTCTTTATTTTGGTTGACCAATTGTTAAATTTTGAAATACATATGCTTCTTTCTAGAGTCTTTTTTTTGTTGATATTTCACCTGGTGACAGTGATATTGTTTTGTAAAAAATGTCATTGTTGTAGGCTTGAATGGTAGAAATTCAAGTGAGTCAAATGAATTGTCTTCAGTCACCAATCTGAAAATTAATTGAGACACCCAGCTTATACTACATTTCAATTGCCTTCAGTTAGCATTTTTGATGTGTATAATTCTAATTCCATTATTTCAACCAGGTATCACATGTAAAATTGTGATTTATATGTGATTTCCATATCTTCCGAATTGTGTTCAACAATTTGCTAACTTGTCGTCAGCATCAAACTGATGTAAATTTTTAATAATGCAATTAAATGTCTTCCATCTTGCATTTTCCCTGGCTGGAAATATAATTCATTTCAGCATAGACACCAATCTCCATCTAACTGTAGTATTATTTAATTCCAAACAAAAATTGCATTAAAAAAACCTCAAGGACTAATAAAAAAAGAAATAGAACAAAGGGAACAACTCATAAAAAAGAAATAGAACTAAGGGAACAACTCAGTAGAACTAATTGAAGAATACAGATGAATGCAGAACACAAAACTGAACAAATAATGAAACCCCAAACAAATCATATTGCCACTCTCAAAGGTCCAAATAATGAAAATACAACCAAAGCAGTCCCCAAAATACAACTAAATGTTCCAAATCAATCACCAAAAATAACAAACCCAAATAAAGAATAAACAGATCGAACCACATCTCTCTCAAAAAGCTATAAAAACTTTGAAAAGGCTCCTTCCATCTCTTGGTTCACTTGGACGACTGTGAGAACGCCACCCTCCACTATCTTGGCCTCGGTTCTTTTTGTCATGCTCGTCTCTCTCCCCTGTCTCTCTCTCTCTGTTTGTGCATTAGCCCCAAAACCAAGGGCACCTGTCGGGACGATGGATGGACCCCTGTATATGTGGCCAAGGTTGACGATGTGGCGAAGCTTCCACGGCATGGCAAGAAGCTCTGACATGGAAGTGGGCCAACTGGGAATCAGCATGACACACAGGTGTTGACAGAGAATTTTCGGTTGTCACATCAAAAAATTTAGGCCAGAAAAGATTGGGTCACTCACCGGTGAAATTAAATCAGAGTCTGGTAACCAATTTTATGCAAATTAAAGTTCGGACCACAATTTAAAATAAGACCGTACGGTCACTTGTACATAAATTTACTCAGCATTGAAAACTATATCCAATTTCAGAGCAAGTTGAAATCCTGTAAAACCTATTACTTACACCCACCCCCTCCCTCACACATAACCCTAACAGCCAACCATAACCTTACTTTCACAACAACCCTCTCACAAAGGATCCCAGCAACCTTCCAACTAACGGCAACATCACAACTTACCTCTATTTCATGCACAAAGCCATGACTTCATTGCATTAATCATAAGACAAGGAAGCTTCACCTTTCTTTTTGAATGAGAAATCGGATAGGTAAGTATGCTAATGGGTTAAATTTAGCGAGGAGGTTGCTGGTGGAAGGAGAAAAGTGGTGACGATAGTTTCCTTTAGTGACCCTGAGGAACTCTGATGAGAGGATGGTAGATGAGCATGTAAAAAGAGAAATGATGCTTGGGAGGAATGGGAGAGAAGTAGTAAAGGAGGAGAAGTTAGCAAAGAAGACATGGATATAGTGGATTAGTGTTGATGATATTAGAGCTTGTTGGAGTCGAAGGCACCTATGTAGAGAACTCATGCTATTAACCATAAGAACAGAAGATGGAGGGATCCTAGATAATGTTCTGTATCATATTCTTTTTATTATCTATATAATGTTTTTTAGCTAAGTTTATTTTTGAAAAGATCAATTATTATTTGAATTAGTCACAAAAAAAAAAATTATTAAATTAGTTGAAATTTCTGGTGAAAACATATTTTATTAATTAATATTGTTTATATAAATTAATATAAATAAAAAAATTTTACATTTGTAATTTAAAAATAATAATAAATTTAATTTAAAATTAAAAAAATTAAAATTATAAAAAAAAAATAAAAAGAAAAAAGAAAAAAAAATTCCACCTCCTCAAGTTGGGATTCACGCAAAATAAAAAAACAAAAGATCTCGCAAAAAAAGAAAAAAGAAGAAGAAAATGGAGAGGAAAAACAAAAAAGAAGAGAAAGCTCAAAAAAAGAACCGGTAAGAAGAAAAAATCAGAAAGGTGGAAGGGAAGAAGAGGAAATAATAGAGAAAGGAAAACGAGAAGAAGGAGAAGAAGAGAGGAGGACAACTCGAATAAAATAAACAAAAGAGACTAAGAAGAGAACAAAATGAGAAAGAAACATAGAAAAAAAAAACAGAGAGAAGAGAAGAAAAATAGCAAATTAAACTAGGGATAACAGAGGAAGATCAAGAAAGAGAAGAAGGGAATAATGATCATTAATAAGATCAAGGCTATCTTCTTACTTTCTTCCTTTCTTGTTTTAAGAGAAAATCTATGAGCATATATGGACCATGTGATCTAATATGTTTGACTTAATACATGATCTGATTTGATTCATTAATTTGGAGAATATAAAGATTTTTTCCCATCACATGTATATTTAAGATATAGCATGTGATTTGATCATGCCTATGTGAAATAAAAATGTGTCATCTGATCTAATTAGCTTAATTTTTTTTTTAATTTGGGGATGTAGGATTTGTTTTTTAAGCCAAGTATAGTCTGATGAAATCAAGGTGCATTATAATTATGATATCTTGATTTCACTTAAAAAAATTGAAGATTTAGAATGATGACATGTAGGGAATAGAGATGTTGGAGCACATGTTTGCAAAATGAGTGAAAAGCAAGAAATAGTAGAAAAATTCTGGATGCATCTATAAAAATTGTGTAAAAATGCAAAAATGTAGAAGGGCTGGGTTTATACACATAATTTGTGAAAAAAATATGAAAATGTGAAAGTTCATTGGCTTAGTTGCAAAATTGTATCAAAAAAATGCGAAACTATAGAAAGAATTGGGTTTATTTGCAAGAATTTATGAAAAAAATATAAAAAGTCAAAGTTCAAGGGCTTAGCCGAAAAATTTGTAGAAAAAATATAAAAAGGTGAGGGAACCAGGGGACTCTCAGGTCCTCCAATTGTGGCTTGACGTGCGTCACCATCGGATGTTGCCACGTGGCTGCAAAACTCATCCACATGGATGGCAAACACCGTCAACATTTTGTCTCTTTGATGAACAGTAAATGATGTGGTAAGGGCGGCAAATGAAAATTTTTGTGGGATCCTAGTTTCATTTCACACTTTGCATCTTCTTTCCTTCAAGCCTCCAAAATTTCAGAAGTTGTGAATCCTAGTTCTAGAATTTGAGTGTGGGACTGAAGTGAATCCTTGTTCTGGAATTTGATTGTGGGACTGAATTGAAAACTTAGAGGTATGTAGAACTTCTTAATGTTTTTGGATATTTGCATGATTTTTTTTTATATTTTTGTATTTTGTTTACTTTCATATTGTGTTTTGGAATGGAGATTATATATGAAAATTTTTTTGTCCCTTAGTCCAGCCATCTCCATTCTTTAAGACCTCTAGACCATGCAAATTGGCTAGCCAGTTCTGCAAAATCAATAGGAAGACATGATATGAGAATTATTTCAACAAAAGAAACAATAAGCTTAAGATGTAGGCAAACCTTAAACCTATTAGCTTTAGAAAGCTCCTTTTGAAGGTTATGCTTAATTATCTCTTGTACTTGCAGCCAACATCTTTTGCAAACTCTCAATCTCTTGCTCCAAACCAGCTGTCCTGCAGATAGAGCTTCAGTTTGAGCATAGGAAATATTTCCATCACAAAATCAACTCAAGATTGAAAATTAGTATGTTTATATAATTCCATGCTGTGATTTTTACTAATTAGAATTTTAATTTGGTGGAGTCTTTGGGTTCTGTAAATATCTAATTGGATGTTTTGTAAAGATCTGATGATTTTGGATATTTTTTAATGTTTAGGTATGGGAGAGGATTCAAGGCATCAACTAAGTCTAACAGAACCAAATGGGTCTAGTTTTACAAATATTTTACTCTCCATTAGTCCTTTTGATGAGGAAAATATGATAGAACTTGAAGATGAAGAGGAAAATGTGAACCAATGTGGTTATGACAATGAGAAGGTTAGTTTACCATTAATTATTACTGTAATTACATTCATAAAATTTATAATTATGAAGTAATAAATAACTGAATTTAATTTTTTTTCCAACAGAATGATGATGATCTTTGTGATAATATCCCCAAATTGGGTAAAACCTTTGGTACTGAGGAAGAAGCATATACATTTTACAATGCATATGCATTGAATGTTGGATTTAGCATAAGGAAAGGGTGGGTTAAGAGAAACAAAGATGGTGTGGTAACTTGTAGGAGATTTTGTTGTTCTAAAGAAGGAAAACGTGCTGAAGACAAGAGATACGAGACTTTGAAAATTCATCCTGCAGAGACACAATCGTGAAAATTCATATGATAATTTCAAGACAAGATAGCGGGATGTTTACAGTATCAAGTTTTGAAGGGAAACACAATCATGAACTCGCACGTAAAGAGTTTGCACATATGTTATGATCGCACCGAAAAATTAGTGAAGCTCAAGCAACACAAGTCGAATTAGCTTATGAGGCAGGACTTACACCAATAGAAATATACGAGTTGTAGAACAAGATGGCTGCAGGTCGGTCGAATGTTGGTTTTATGAAAAAAGATATTGAAAATCATTTGGGGGAAAAATGGAGAAACAAGTAGAGAAGGGTCTTCATAAAGTGATAATGCAATATTTCAAAAAGATGCGGGTTAAAGACCCACTTTTTGTATATGATATGCAGTTTGATGATGAAGGAATGATTACAAACATTTTTTGGGCTGATGGGAAATGAAGATCTGATTATGAAGTTTTTGGTGATGTAGTTACATTTGATACTACTTATCGAACAAATAATTATGACAGGCCTTTTGCTCCATTGTTGGGATCAATAATCATGGTCAAACAATAGTCTTTAGTGCAGCTCTTCTATATCAAGAGAATGTGGAGTCGTTTGTTTGGTTATTTCAAACATTTGTAGGGGTGATGAATGGGAAGCATCCGACCACTATTCTAACTGATCCGAGTGCTGCAATGGCAAAAGTAATACTCATAGCCTTACCAACTACTCATCATCGGCTTTGCATTTGCCATATATACCAAAATGCAGCCAAACATTTGTCACATGTATTTTCTGGTATGCGCACTTTTGTTGTTGCATTTCAACAGGTTATATATGACTATGAAGATGAAGCATCTTTTCTTGAAGCATGGGAAAATTTGCTTGAAAAATACAACTTAAGAGAAAACCCATGGCTTATGAAATTATTTGAAGAAAGAAAAAAGTGGGCAATGGTATGTGGTCGGCATTTTTTTTTGCGGAAACATGATGAGCACCCAAAGAAGTGAGAGTTTCAATGGTGTACTAAGGAATTATTTGACATCAAAACTTGGGGTGGCAAGATTTTTTGAATAGTTTGAGAGAGTTCTTGAAGATAGGCGGTATGAAGAGCTTCAAGAGGATTATAAGATGATGGATCAATCAATATCATCAAAAGAGTTGTGCCCAATTTTGAGACAAATGGTGCAAATGTATACTCCGAGTATTTTTCAGAAGTTGAAGGATGAACACAATAAGATCCTTTATGTGATGGTTGAATTATTAAGCGAAGCAAACAATTTGAAGACTTACAAGGCAGTTCATGTTGATGCTCCCCGATATGCTAGCTTAGTGACATTTGACTCCTCAACTGAGACAATTGAATGTAGTTGTAAAAAGTTTGAATTTTCAGGGATTCCTTGTATGCACATGTTGCGTGTCTTAGATGTAAATCAAAAAAATTTTCTTCCTGATAAGTACATAATGAAAAGGTGGACAAGGAAAGCACGAGATATGGATACTTGCATGTTTGTAACCACCACAACAGAAGAAGACCCTAGGGTGGCAAAGAGCAAGAGATACATGGATATGTACCATCGTTTCCAGAAATTAATTTCAGAAGCATCTGAATATGAAGAAGCTTATAAAGAGGTTGTGCGCCATTGCTTTGTGCTTGATGTGAAGGTGAAGGATATTGTGAAGATGTCTCGTTCAGGGAGAGATGATTGTCTATCAACAGATAATATATGCAATCTGAATTCTTGTTGTGAATATTTTGGTCCCAAAGGATTGGCTATAAGATATAAGCCAAGTCGTGGAGATCGTAATACTAAAAGAATAAAAGGGGCGTTAGAGCAACAAAAGAAGAAAAAACAATATGTCATTGATTTTTTTTTTTTTTATTGAATTGATTTTTATTGCTTGCAGGTGGCTATGGTTCTTTGTTAAATTGTATTTTTTTTGTTGGCTTGCAGGTTGCAGGTGCACCATTAGAAGAGAAAAACTGAATTGATTTTTATTAAGGAGTTAAGGGTTGTATGCAGGTGCCTATAATTACTCTATTTGGTCATTTTTATTAAGTATTTCCAGTTATCTATATGTTTTTAATGATAATTGTTGATTTTTGTAGGTATGAGTGTCAACAATTATAGTGAAGAATGCAACTTGTATGCAGGTGGCTATATTGAAGAATGCAACTTGCAATTTTTATTAAGAAATCTTGTCTGAGTAACTTGCTATAGTTGTGTTTGGCAATGGAGAATGCAGAAATGGATTTTGGTGCAGGTTGCTAGTGTAATTGAATTTAAAGCTTGTTAATAGCAGTAATATTGAGATGTTTAATTTTGAATTACTTCAGTTGCAATTGGATTCTTGCAATTATGATTTATTTTCCATTAAATCTGCCAACAATACTTAATCCAATAGGTTGATGTGCCAACCCTTTCCTACACTCACACATCAGAATTTTTTTTGACAGAATTCAACTAAAAACATTGTGAATTTCATTAGTTAGAGTTTCATTAGTTAGTAACAACAACAAAATTAGATATGACCAAACATAACAACCCAAGTCAACCCATTTCCACACACATACATCAGAATTTTTGCAGAAATTTTATTGAGAGAATTCAGCTAAAAATACAAAGGTTGCACTTGAGTGTACACAATTGACAAAAAATTCAATGCTTTCTTGAACTTGCAATTATCATTCATCAAACAAAGAATAACTCTATATATGTACACCTAGGAATGGGGGTGGGGCGGGGAATCCCCGTTCCCTGCGGGGCCCCACCTCGACGGGGTGGGGATTCCCCGAAACATCCCCCCCCCCGCGGGGCGTGGAGCGGGGAAAAATTCCTCCCCGCCTATCGGGGCGGGGCGGGGGCGGGGAATGGTCTCCCCGCCCCGCTCCCCGCGGGGAACCCCGTGGGGAATTCCCGCGGGGATTCCCCAAAAGAATATATTATATATTTTTAATATATTTATTAAAGATTATTTTAACATTAACATAATATTATATATATATATATAATCAATAAATATTTATTTGTTAATATTTTTAGTTATTATTATGGAACTCACAATTATTTCATACAACTTATTAACTATTTAAATTTATATATTTCATTAAAACATATTTATTTCATAAAATCTTAAATTATTTTAATAAAATTATTATATAATATATCTACAAAATTAAAATTCAAACTTCTAATTTTCAAATTTCTAATATTCATAAAAACTAATTATTTATTTAATTTAAATGAATTGGATAATTAGGTAATTGTAATTTGTCTAGATTTTTTTTATTCAAATATCCATGTGTTACTACATATAAGCATTATATTTTTTTATTCAAATATCCATTTGTCTAGATTTTTTCATCATACATTATATTTTTTATTTTCAATTATATATAGCATCTTTAGCATGTGTAACATAAATGGATTAGAAATGTTATAGTTATTTACATAAAATTTTTATATTAATGTTTTAGGCTGGGTGGAGATTCCCCGTGGGGCGGGGATCCCCGCGGGGGAGTGAGCGGGGAAGGATTTTTTTCCCGCGGGGAATTTTAACCGGGGAATCCCCGCCCCGTGGAAAGCGGGGATGGGACGGGGATCCCATTCCCCGCCCCGCCCCGCCCCGCCCCACCCCCATTCCTATGTACACCATGCTAGATTCACACTTGCTTTGACAAGAGGGAGATGAAGAAGTCTCCTCCAGTTAGATTTCATATGCAAGTCTACAGATCTATAATGAAGAGATGCTTTTGGCCAAACCAAAGCTGCATTCCATCAGTTTGGTCTTCAAGGTACATAGTCTTTGACAAAAAATCAATGGCAATGATAGCCTGTGTATCATCAGAATAAGAATTACACATGGTGCAAAACATAACACTAGATGAAGAGAATTCTTGCACCAAACAACAGAAAAAATGTGTAGCCAGTCTTAAAAAAAAATAAAGCTCTCAAATCATAGAGATGACATATCATGTCTAAGAATGGTGTTTTCAATCAAGAAACTTTTCCAATTTAATTACTGAAATCATATATACTAGCCTATGCTTAAATAAAACAGAGTTACATTGCTCTGCAATAAGACAATTACAAAGGCATTAAAATCTAAAAATTTGAGATTTTTTGGATGTTCATGGATCTGATAATTTAAAAAAAATACAAAATAAAATCTACCAAATTTGAATTTTTTTGGATGTTCATGTATCTGATAATCAAAAAATACAAAAATAAAATCTAAAAATTTGAATTTTGTTTGGATATTCATGGATCTGATAATTAAAAAAATACAAAAATAAAATAAATGATAACATAATCCACCCTTGCTATCCATGCCGGGAGACTAAAGCATACAACTATTCACAAATAATAACAATTCAGAGATCAATAAATAAATCCAATTAAAAATTCAAAAGCAACCAAAATATGATCAACAATGAACCCTAGATCGTCCTCAATCTTCTCGATCAAAAGAAAACAAAATTTCAAGGAACCAGAAACTAATCCGGATCCAACAAAGAGTGAAGAAACGAAACCCTAAAAATATCAAATCTATGAAGAAGAAAGCATCATCCAATCGAGGAGGGAATCGGGATCCAACAAAGAATGAAGAAACGAAACCCTAAAAATATCAGATCCATGAAAAAGAAATCATCATCCAATCGAGGAGGGAAGGATCAAGAGCAGAACTTGGTAGTATTGTTGAACTTGTCATACATGAAGCGGGTGATGCTGCTGGTTTTGCCAACGGATTGGTGGCCGAGAGACACCAATTTGTACTTCGTTAGAGTCGACACCGGAGCCATTGATCCTACGACGATGATGACTAGGAGGACGGAACGGTTTGCTAACCTTCGACCTCCCCCAAAGAAGATTTCTCAAGATAAAACCCATTGCAAACCAAGAAAAAGAAGAAGAAAGTGAAGGCAAAGTTAAAAAAAAATTTTCAATTTCTTTTTGTCAAAGAGACGGAACGGCGTTTACTAGTTAGTCATCCATGTGGGTGAGTTCTGCAGCCACGTGGCAACATCCGATGGTGACGCACGTCAAGCCGCAATTGGAGGACCTGGGAGTCCCCTGGTTTCAGAACCAGGGGAGATGAATCCGAGAATTACAGGTTTAATTGCAAAAACAAATTATGAAAAATGTAAAAAAATGTGAGAGATTTGGATGTATTTGCTAAAATTATGGAGAATGTGAAAGTTTGAGGAATTATTTGCAAAATTGTAGAAAAACAAAAGGTGGGAATTTAGAGAGTTTTGTTGGAAAAAATTATGAATATTTATGAAACGAGGAAAACTTAGGGTCTAATATGAAAAAAAACATGGGAGGACTATAATGCAGAAAGAAAGAAAGAAAGAAAGAAAGAATAGAGAAAAAGAGATAAATGGGATTTTAGTAGAGATGATGAGTATTTTAGTTATTTCACAGGTGATAGGCTTCTCCCCCTTGAGGAAACCTCATCATTACTTTTTGATACTCATGAGGGAGGATGAGTTTGATGAAGACCTTTGAAAACAAGCTTGAACTATGAGGTCTTGAGGGGGCATCTATTATCTCTTGACACTCATTGGAGCGAATGGGTTGATGAAGACCCTCAAGTGAAGAAAGACTCATTAGGAGAATTAATGCATAATAGGTTACTCTTTCAAAGAGCTTCCATTAACCTCTTGACTTTTACTGAATTGTCAATGAAGGGTCAAATGAAACCTCAAGTCAATGCATAATGGGGTGCTCTCTTCAAAGAGCTCTCATTAGCCTCTTGGCTTCCACAAAGTAGTTAATGAAGGCTTAAATGAAAATAAAACCTCAAGTGAAGAATGACTCATAGTGAGAGTCAATGCATGATGGTTTGCTTTCTTCAAAGAGCTCCCATTAGCCTCTGGACTTTCTTAAAAAGAGTTAATAAAGGCTCAAATGAAGAAATATTCATAGTAAGATTTAATGTATGGTGGGTTGTTACCCTCAAGAGCTCTCACTTGCTTCTTGACATTTACAAAAGAGTCAATGAAGATTCAAATAAAGCCTACTATGAGTTCTAACGCTTGACACCCGTGAGAGTGGATAGAATTGATGAAGTCTACTGTGACTGTCACACCCCGACTCGTGGGCCCGGCAAGCAACAATCGCCACAGAAACCTGAGGAGAGATATACACCACTTAACCCTCGAGTTGTCACAAGGCTAACAAAACCCTGGAATAAATAGTACTAAACAAAATATACAAAATAAGGAACACAAAGATACACAGGGGAAGCAGCAATATCATAACCTGATAGTAGAGTTCAATGAAACATGCTCGTCACAAATTTAACAAAGTTTCCAAGGAACTAGTCAAACATACAAACCATGCATATAGAATTCAAACATACTGGTGGATCCATGTTTCTATACATTGTAACATGTTCAAAGAAACATACATAAAACTGGAAAGAAACAAGACAAATAGATAATGCCCAGCACTCCACCTCGCCGCAATGCTACTAGTCCCTAGAGCCTAGAAAGGAGAGAGAGGATGAGTAACCTAAGTCATTCAGTGAATAGGTTAGCATAATTCTGATAGAATACGCAAAAATAAATGATAAAATAGACCAAGCTAAGATTTTGCCATAATACATATAGATTAGAACATTTTAGCATATAACAGTATGCATAAATGTAAGAAAACCATTGATAGCATAAAAAATCCTTTCTGCTCAAATGAGGGTTTCAACATTCATAACTAATGAATGATATAATACAAGTTTAAAACAATAAACATGATACTCATCATCAAACTAATTTACTTCCCAAATAGTTTACAAGAGATCAAATCTGAAGGTTTACTTTGCACAAAAATATAAGTTCTTTTAAAAATAATAAGTTTTTATCTCAAGCAAACAAGTAGTGATCTAGAAATCTCTGTAAACTCTACTAGTGGTTGCGGCTAAGTTCAGAGCCGTCAAGGTCCTCATGCCCTTAACGTTGACACATCGGTCCACAAGGTGTTGACTCTGGCTTCCCGATGAATCTCCAATCAGGGCTTTACACTCCCACCTAAACTGGACCGATAACTCAACCAGTCTTCTACGCCACCTCAACAAGCTGGGCGCGAAGACCGCCTACTGTAGCAAGATGTAACCATAAAAAATAATGCAATACATGTGTATCTCCTCATAGAGTTCATAACATGGACAATATTCGAATATCAAGAATAAATGTAATTTCCAAAAATATAAATGCTAGAAGCATGCTTGAATAACCAAAGCCTTATAAATCATTTCAACTCAAAATATAGTTATAATCATAAACACAGCATTTAAACATCAAAAGTTTTGTATATGACTCAATAGCATAGGAATTTCCTTCCAAACCGATCGAGACATCGATTCAAATAGGATAAAAACCATGAAATACTTTCAAATAGACCAATGGAAATATTTATATATTCAAATAGAATCATGCAATCACAAATCCTCACTCACAACTTAGGTGATCTAAACCCCGGTGCGCTACTCCTCCGCCGGCTCCTTGCCTTGAGCCAAGCTCTCATCACCTAACCAAAGTACACACACACACACACGCACACACACACACACACAAAACCAAGCAAGAATTAATCAAATGAAAATGAGAATGAAACCCTAGGTCTATGAATGTCATGCAACCCTAAATCAGTCCTAGGTTTGGCTAAAGACTGGGTTTCAAGGTTTCTAGTGAATTCCTAAGGGTTTGAGCTTTATTATAAACCAAAGAAGCCAAAGAAACAACCAAGTTCTACCGGTGCTATAGTAATGATATAGTGACCAAGAACCCTATCAAGAATTGGTTCAAGAATACAATCAATCATGGAAAAAATAAGAATGGCACTAACCTCTCAAGTTATAACAACAACCAACAAGAAGAAGGACAAGAATCAAATCACAATCTAAGCCCTAAATCATCCATCCATCTAACAACAAAGGGGAAAGAAAGGAGATGCTTACCTCTAGCTCACAAAGAGGAGATGGATGGATCATGGGGCTCCAAACTTGGAAGGCCAACAAACCTCTCTTCTTGCTCCAAAGAACACCTAAGGATGAGAGGAAAAGAGAAGAAGAGAGGGTTTTAAGAGAGAGCAGGAAACACAACACAAAAGAGGCCCAAAAGGGTTAAAAATAGCCAGGGCACGCTGTGCGGCTGGCCTGCTGGCACACGCGCTCACAAGGCGCGCTGGTCGTAAGCAACCCGACAGCTGCCCAACGGACGCAGGTACGAGGCCCAGCTTTCAATCCAAGCCATGAAGGCAAGCACACACTCACACAGTCAACCATGGGTGTCCAAAAATGACTCAAACACACACAAACAGACTCAGTCTAATTAACCGAGGAAAAAATAAATAGGCTCAAACAACAGTTCGAGTCGACACACATAAAAAAGCCTAAACACCACAATGAGGTCTAGGGCTTGAAACTCATAGGAGTTGATGAAATTAATGATATCTACTGTGAGGTTCAATGCTTGACACTTACAAAGGTAGATGGGATTGATGTTGTAATACCCTATAATATGACACTAAACATGTAACACCATGTAGCTGACAAGATATAATACCAATCCATAATAGAAGGTACACTCAGTAGAACATAGTAGAGGATTTACATCAAGTTGTCGTTTGATTACATTGTTGTGTTGTTCTTGCACATCATGATCAAAAGGATAACTACATAATACTTTAATTATTTATGCAACACCCTAGAGTTAAGGAGAGAAAAAGAGCTTACCCCCAACCTATACTTCATTCCGCTAAGTTCACAACTGGGAAACTCAAAACTACAGCAACTACTAGTCTAATCTGAGGAACAAAACAATCATTCCGTTCATAAAGTATGACATTATCTCAGTATAAGTGTAGTTGTAATCCTGATTAACCTTATGCACACATGTAAGTGCAATATTCGTTCATGTTATTATCTTTAAAACTCATTTGATTTTTGTTGTGATATAGCATGATAAACATCACCTTGGAATGTTGGAGTAGCATGTAGTAATCCTTCACCCTTTAGAGTCAGGGTTTTACCATGTGCTTAATCTTTTTGTACATGTACTTTGACCATGTAAATGACATTCCAGTTCATGTACTCTTACTACATAAATGACCTTTTGGTCCATGTACTTGTATCAAGTGGGGGCAAATGTTTGCCACACTAGTCACAATACTTCTTGAAGTACCATGTAAATGGATTATTGTGCACAAGTGATATTCCATCATATTACCACATACAAACATAATTTCATAAGAAAATTCAGCAGAAGACATGTACAAGTACATTCATATACGTGGGACATCAAAACTAAGAGTGATCATCTTTGATTGAATAGAAGTCAAATGGGCATGACTACTAATACACACACATAACAAGTCTATGTACATGAAAAACTTATAAGGAATTGAAAAGACAATGTAATACGATAAATGATCAACTTGATTTCTTATGGAGTGAACCAAACCAATAGCTCATATAGTTTCTACAAGTTCAATACAAAACATTCACATCACAATTACAAGTAAATCTAGATTCACATTTTTACTTACCTTTGGACAAGGGTTATTTTACCGATGATGGATTTTTTTTCCCCTTGATCTCCATCCCCTTGATGAGGTCCTATGAGATATACATGGGATTAGCAATATGCCTTTAGTAGTTTATTATGCTTGTAAATTGCTTATATGCATGTTATGCAAAACTCGTAAGTATGCATGACCTGTATAAAAAAAATTAATTGAAACAATAAAAATGAAAATTCAGGACTTTTCCCTAGGTTATACAAGCCTAATGGTTGCAATTGCAAAAATGAAATGAATTTTGTGCTTATCGGTTATGGAAGTAACTATTTTTGGTCGTGGATGTTACAGATGCAGCCTGCTGTAAGGTTCAATGTTTGATACTCACAAGAGTGGTGAAATCTTCTTGAGACTTTTATTAAAGCCCACTGTGAGGTCGAATATATGACACTCACAAGGTTGATAAAAACCTTTGAAGAATTTTTTTAAGCCATTATGAGGTCTAATACCTCTTGATACTTACAGGAGTGGATTGGAAAAGACCTTTGAAGGCTTAATCAAAGGATATCAAGTTCATGATTACAGCATGAGATCCATTCTAAAAGTAAGAAAGTCAAAGCAATTAAGTAGGTGGCCTAATCATGAAAGAGATCACAGCCTAATAATATGAAGGTCAAGGCTCAAAAGCATTAAAGAATCAGGACCTAAACATCTCATATAAACGACAAATGTAACTTTAAATTTTCAAGATGTGAAGAAGTCAAAGACCTAAGACATTCTACAAGTTAGACACCTTAGGACTATACAATTACAAGATGCCAAAGCCTTTCAACATTACAAGGAAGATCAAGTTTTTGATTGGCAAACATATAAACACAACTTGAGATTCGCAAATAGTTCCAAAACCAAGGAAGTTAAAGCAATCAAGCTAGTGAGACCATATGATGAAAGCTCATGACTTGATGATGTGCAAGTCAAAATTCAAATGCATGGGAGAGTCAAGGCTTGAAAAACTCAAATGAATCAACAAACTAACTCCAATCTTGAAGACATCAAGAAGTTGGAGATTTAAAAGGGTATCATAAGTACTCAAAGATTTTGAGGACTTCACAAGCATGAAACACTAAAGTCTTCAAACATCAAAATTAAAAGGGACCAAATAATAACACAAACATGGAAGAATCACACCTTGAGACCCAAATAATATTCAGGATGCAAACTTAGAAACTTGAAGAAGACCAAGAGTCAAGAGAGACATTCAAGTGTCCTTCTCGGCGAAAAAGTCAGAAAAAACCAAAGTATCATGATCCCTATTCACACGGCCAAAGCATAAATCATGCAAAGACGGGAAAAAAAATTAGCAAGATAGAGACAAAGCAAGATCGAGGGAGGAGAATGAAAAGGAGAAGTGGGTACCCATAACGGCCCCATGTCATTTCATATGCATGACAAGACACTTCGGCTAGAAGGGGAAAACGAGCTAAAGTCTACTTCATGATTTTTTCAGGGGAATTTGATCACTAAATTGAAAGGCATTTGGAGGTGTCAAATCACCCACTTCAAGCCTAACTTTGGTCAATCAAACGCACTGAAGTGGTGGGGAACTATCTATTTCGGCCACTTCAGCCCTAAATGAAGTAAAACAAAGACACCCTTATTATCATACTTGATCACTATTTGATGCTTTTCATCACTCAAATCTTCAAGCAATTAATGCAATCAAACTACTTGTGTAGCACATTATGTTGTTATAATATTCTATTTTTGTAGTTGATAATGCAACCACCCATTACTCCTTTAATGACTAACAGAAAACTCTTGATCCAAAGTGAAAAGCATACCCCAAATTTGTTGTTTCTTTCTCTAATTTCACTTTCCTAATCACTATATATATATATATCCTATCAGATTAAAGTTCTTAATAGACCTATTGAATACACTATCTCTATTGGTACCTTTAATATACTGGAGAATTCTCTTAACTGCTTGCAAATGTGATTTGCTATCCTAACAATATACACAATATCAAGCCTATTAAAAGTCAAGTAGCATATACTATCTACAAAACCTTATATAGTATGTGCCATTAATTAACCCGGCATCACTTATATCTTTTGTCAATTTCAATCTATTGGAGTATGGATTGGGTAGCAAATCTCATTTCTAACTTCTCAAGAATATTTTTGCATACTTCTATTGGGAAATGAATATACCCTCATCATATCATTGTGGTACTTATACTACAAAAAAAATATGATATTATACTTATATCAGTCATTTCAACCCCTTGAATTATAACATTCTAGAAGTTTTTAATCATTTCTTGACTGTCACCGATCAAAATAAGATCATCAAAGCATAAAGACACAATGAGTATCCCCTATCATTCTTTATCTTATAATATAATGTATGTTATGATAGACATCTAGTAACACCATGACACATAAAATATGTATAAATTCTAGAGCATCATACTCTAGGTGCTTGCTTAAATCCATATAGCGCTTTCTTTCATTTATATACCATATGCTCTTAACTTTTCCCAATATACCCATCAAGGGGATCAACATACAACTCCTTTGCAAGTATGCCATTAAGAAATGAAGACTTGACATCCATCTAATGAATCTTCTAATATTTTTGTGCTGCTAACATAATAATCATACAAAGAGTATCTAGTCAAGCAATGAGAATAAATACCTCAAAATAGACATTCACCGGCTTTTGATTATAGCCTTTGACCACCAATCTTGCTTTGTACTTATCAACCTCCCCGTGTCATTTTTACTTGGTCTTATACACACATTTTACCCCAGTAGACTTCTTGCTATCTAGAAGAGTAGTAAGAGCTTCCACGTGTCATCTTTTTCAATAGCTTATATCTCATCACCATAGCATAAATCTATCCATTAACATTAGTGGATTCTACACATGTCTTTTGATCACAATCTACAAATCAAGAAAAATTGACAATCTTTTTATCAAATGCATTAGATAGATTGCCATAATATTGTAACAAGTTGATAAAACTCATTGACATTGTGAGCGAGTAGTTATAGAACTTGAGACATATTGCTTAACTATACAATCATTTCTCTTTGTAGATTCTGAATAGGCTCTTCATCTAGGATAAAATTAAATTGTTGCTTTTTATCATGGCTCTAAGTACATTCAGCCTTTTCATTAAAAGTAACATCCTTGCTATTATCGACTTATGGCTTAAAGGGTTATATAGATGATAACCTTTAGTTACATTAGATACACTTTTTACTCTTATTATCGAGTTTCTTCTTGAGCTCCCTTAGCACATATGGATATGTAACACCCAAACGCCTATATATGTTGAATTTTAAGTATTTTGCCACTCTATACCTTAAAGGAAATTTAAAACTAAAGACTTTCAAGGTAAAGGCATCAATTTAAAATATATAGTCCATATAAAACTGCTTCCACCAAGAAGTGCTTAGTAAGAATTTTGCTCACAACATGCAATGAACCATGTCCATAATTGTATGTTCTTCCTCTTAGTGACCACATTTTACTGAGGTGTTTATCTAGCAATCAATCGATGTTCGATGCCTATCTTATTGAAGAAACCATCGCTAACCAAATATTTGGTACTCCTATTTGTGTATAGTGTATAGATTTGTTATCGCTTTGACTTTCTAAATAGATTTAAACCCCTTTAAAAGTTTCCATGGCCTCTGTTTTGCTTAAAAAATAAACCCATGCTGTCCTACTAAAATCATCAATAAATTAAAAGTGATAAAATACTTATGCCCACTATTTTAAGATACCTTGAATGGACCACAAATCACATATGCCAAAGCCAAGAAGAATTTTGTATGGAAGAACTAACATACTTGATATGCAAAGGAAAAAGATAATTAAAGGACATCTTGACCTTTGTAATTAAGTTGTATTAGTTGTCTAAGATAGTGCATATTTCATTATTAATTTGCATATCATAACCTCTATCAGATAACTACCCCATTCTAAGAAGATTTTAACGAAAATCAAGAACATAATAAACCTCAGCAATACACCATTTTAACCCATAACTAGAACTTGTGTATTATTTCCGAACTTCACCTTTGATAAAAAGTATTATCAATTATTGAAAATAACTCCTTCTAACCTGAACCTAAAGACCATATATTTAATTTGTTGATCCTCCACTACTATATTGTCAGTGAACAACATAACATTCTCAATTTTGTCTCTGCTATCAAATATCCTTGCAACTTAAGTATATATGTTAGATCTGGAAGCCTAAAGTTGGCAGTATGTGACAAGCAAGAAAATGATGTGGCGAACAATGGTGACAATGATGATAAGGTGGCCAACACATGAAGACACGGCAAATGATTAGGTGTGTGATGATCATGGTAGGAAACTATGATTGGATAATTTCTCTCAAAAGAATAATATGAAGAAAATCTATCTTTGGCAAGGAGTATCAAGGTAAAAAGATCTCTCATGAAGAGCGAGTTATCTTAGGTATGGATTTTATCTATCTTTGGTAAGATCCAAGATGATGAAATCTATCTTTAGTAAACTCTTTTCATGAGAGGTCTATTTCTAAAGAGAGGAATAATCTTTTGGTTAGCAAAGATCATCATGAAGATTGCATGGAGCATAATTTGGTATGAAGGCTAGTTATGGGCGAAGCTAATGAAGGATACAAGACATATATGGTGAGATTTGATTGAAGATTGAAGACCCAAGCTTGGATGATTGAAGATCATGCTTAGAAGATATTGAAGAGATAAACTTGGATGACAGGAGATCAAGTTTAGTAACAATATATTGAAGACCAAACTTGGATGAATGAAGATCAAGGTTAATGATTTTATAAAAACCAAACTTGGACCAAGTTTGGAAAGAAGATCGGGAGATTTTGGAGACCATCTTTGGTGAGATGAAATCGCGCCTTGGTGGGTGCGACCCTCAGGAGAGGGAGTTACTGAGATGACGTGAAAAAGGAAGCAATTCCATGCAGGAGGAGCTCGGACGAGTCAACTGTTATGAAGCGAACTAAAACCGAAAGGGTTGAAGGTGTCGCAAGTTTTGTTGCAATTAGGCTAGAACTCAGTCAGGATCAACAAGGTGGGTCGCGTTGGAAGTTTAGTTGTAATAGGAGTTGCAATGTCTAACTTTGGAAGGTGTTCATGTCAAAAGTGTACGTCCTTGAAACATTCACTTAGAGGAACAAGAGTGCAACAGGAGTTGTAACTTTGGAAGGTGTAATCTAAAAAAAAATTACAGAGACCGGTTGGTCGGCGACCGGGTCACCGGTGAAATAGTGGCCAGTCACTGAACCACCGATGGCCGGTCGCTGGAGACCGGCCAAACCGTCAACGGGTCACCGAAGACCACCCGAACCACTGGTGGACCTCTGACCTGTCATCGGAGGCCAGTCGGCCGGTTGCCAAACTGACTGTGGCCGGTCGAACCATCGGTGGACTATTAGCGGAACGCTAAAGGCCGACCGGACCGCCGGTGGACAGATAGCCGAGGCTGGATCAAAAGAAAGGGAGAGACTTTTTACAATGAGAAAATATTCCACTCTTAGTGGAATATTTTTTTTATGCCATAATACATATATTATGTCATAATTTTATACTCTTAAATAACTACCCAAATAGCCAATTTGACATAATTCTCAAAAAAAGTTAAATTATCGTATATTGTACGGATTATGCCATAATTTTGGCGTATCTAAACAAGCCCTTAAGAAAAATTATAGAACATCTAGATGCTCTTGGAATTGATGTACACAACATACATATTGGCAATAGAAGGTCAGGGGCATATCTGGCTCGTGGTAACCTTGTTGACAAATATGTTCTTATTCCTAATCATAGGCAACATATCTATAAAGATGATTCGGAAGAGGTGAGAAATATTTATGAGGATGTTAATAAGGATGCTGGGGGATTTCCTGTTCAAGGTAGATATCTTATCTTTCAATGAAAGCTAGAGTATAGAGGACTTCATAGACTAGATTGCTGAGATAAATAGTTTCTTTAATCACTAGGTAACTCTACTAGAGAAGCGAGTTTAATGGGTAACATGTGTTTTGAAAGGGAGAGCATCTATATGGTGTGTTAACAAATTCAATGTATAAGAAAATAAGAAAGTAAAAGTCCTATATGAACTTAATATATAATGAAGTATTTATTAAAAAGGGAATTTCTACTCCAAATTAAGAGCAAATCATGTTTCAACGATATCAGCTCTATCACTAGGGAAGTTATTCTATCCATGCATATACTGCAAAATTATGAGGCTAATAGAACGAAATAACCTCATGAATCCAAAGGACAACACCAGATACTTGGAGGGGTTAAGACCAGCACTCAAGGATAGAATTGGGATGCAAGTTATTTGGATTATATTTGAGGTAAAGAACATGGATTGAAAGGCAGAACTTGTCAAGCCCCGACCCGCGGGCCTGCCACGTGATAACCGCGACGACGATCCCGAGGAGGGACACACACCATTCAACCCTCGAGTCATCGCAAGGCTCACAAACTCCTGCTAAACAACACCACAATAACAAAGGTACCAAAAGCAAAACTTTCACTCAAAAAGTCAACCGTATAGTGAAAGATATACAAATCACAGATACAGGGTTAAGAACACTAGTGGATCCACTACAATCATACAATGCAACCTGATTAATAGTAAGTAAACAACCTGACTTGGGATACAAATTGCCAAGTACTTCTTCTCGCTATGACGACCAAAATTACTAACACCTGGAAGGGAGGAGGGGGTGAGTAACCATAGTCACTCAGTGAATGGGTTAGCACAAATCTAAAAGAATATCAAAACAAAACGATGAAATATATTAAACACGATTTACAATAACATAAATGAACTGGAACATTTCACATTTACAACACAATGAAAGTGCAAGATAAGAAACCTTGGTATTTAAAAACCAAAACATAGGTTCTCACGAGTATAGATAAAACATTAGCATGTAAAAAAAAAACAAATGCTTGGATATAAGTTACCAAAATGAGTAAAAGAACCAACTTAAACAAATAAAATTCTCGATCAAATAAGCAATGGCCTAAAATCACTATCCCCAACATTAGCTGCCGTCGCGACTAAGTTGAGAGCCGTCAAGGTCTTCGTACCCTTGACGTTGGCCCACCGGTCCCATGTGGTGACCCCGGGATCCCGATGTATCATCCAATCAGGGCTCTACGCTCCCACCTGATCTGGACAAATCAACACTCAGGTCCACCACGCCACCTCTAAAGGCTGGCCCGTAGGGACCCACTACTGCAGTAGTCGGGCCTTAGCCCGTCGTCACCATCCAAACCATCATGTAAATGTAGCAATAATATAATCTGTATAAATCATATCACATGGTCCTTATCCAGGACAAGCATTCACATCTCAGAAATACACAATATTTCCCACAAAGCCAATGTCAAAAGCATAACAAAACATATCAACTTTCATAAAGTATTTTAATCCCTATATGTCAATATGTTCAAAAACGTTTATGTCCAAATGCTAAGAATAACACAATAACACGTGAAGCTTTGCAAGTTGATTGAAACATTTCTTTAGACAATAAAACCAAATAACATTAAATTCACTGTAATATCCACAATCCAGAAGAACATGTCATTCAGAAATGAAAACCTTTTGTCTTCGTAACCATAAATATCAAAAAGCATACTTATACAAGTGAGAGGTTTTACAAACCATTTCTAAAAAGTAGATGCCAATATATATATATATATATATATATATATATATATATATATATATATATATATATATATATATATATATATATATATTGATTTAATCACACACACATCATCGGTATTTACTTTCACAAGTCTTTACTATTTAACCCTTTCTTATACTTAACCATATCTTAGATCCTTATCATAATGCCATTACCTCAACATCAATATTTACTTCATCTATAATAATCCCATTGTCAAAATGCTCATAAGTTGACTATCTCCTCTTAATAGTATTAAATCAAATTATTATTAGAAATTCATAAAAATATTCAGTTTTGCAATCCAACACTTGTCATATATATAACTCAAATTATTCATCACCAAACTTCTAAAGAAATTCCATTTTAAAAAAAAATTATAATCATTGGCATTCACCCGATAGATACCACAATATGATTAAACTACAATTAAGCACCCTACACTATGCTCACAAAGACAAACCTCATTAATTTTTTAGAATCCTACATCATAAGTGTAATTATGTCATCCATGGTTCTCAAATATTGCAAAGAAGATATTAGCATAAATCTCACTAACTACCCAAAATCATGTATAAGGTTCCACAAGTCATTCAATTTCCAACGTACTAGTGTAATTATATATCTTAGCATTTAAGGCTTCATCAGGTTCCATGTACCATATATATCATATCATGCCTCAAACTTTAGAAATTATATATCACTAGGGAGATTAAATCATCCATTGAACATACATAATCAATTTCACTTATAACACATAAACTCAATGAACTCGTTGTAATAATCAACAATTTCCATTCATCCACCAAGCATGTATGTCCTCAAGTTCAATCTCAACTAACACAAGTACATCATCAGTAAGCTTTCTCATGATTTTCAAAAATAAACCATAAGTCATTCCAAATAAACCATAGTCTCTAGTGGTCATCTACACTTTCTTTTCTCCTATAGCTAGTGATTTAAAAACATGATAAAGCCATGGAAATCATTTCAGAAAAACAAACAAAATATTTTCAATACTCAATTAGAATTGTGCACTCAACATGACCCACTCACAGAACATGTTGCCTCGCGTGGAGACGCGCACACTGATTGGCGATTTCCTTCCCCTTGGAGGGTGCTTCACCACCTAGATACAAGCAGAGAATCCAAATACTAATGAACACAAGAATTATAGCTAAAAGAAAATGCATGCAAATGCATTTATACATGTCTAATACGAAACCTTAGGGTTTTAGAGCAAAACATTGTCATTTTGGACCCCAACGACCTCAGAATGGAGTAAACCTAGTACCAATAAGTTCAGTGAATGAAGAGCTTCAATTTGGATCAAAGAAATACAAGAAAAGGCCAAAGTTTTTGGTACTACAGTAACTTCAGGATTGCTACAGTAAACCTTGAACCTTACAAATGATTTTCTCTCATTTTACAACATCAAATGATGGAATTTCGCCACAATTTTCATGAATAACTATTGACAACATCAAGGGCCTCATTTTAAGCCCAAAAACTCCCACAAATCATGGAAAATCTAAGGGTTTAGTCTAAGTTTCTAAACAATGAATATAATGAAAATACGGAAGAAATACATACTAAAAACTCGGATAAAGGCTCTTACATTTCTCAAGAGGATATGAGGAGTAAATTTTCGATGTTGGTTTGCCGGAATTGGTCATCAGAAATAGTTTCTATATTTTGAGGGTTCGGCCGGCATGAAGAAGCAAAGTAGGAGAAAGAAAGAAGAAGGAAAAGAAAAGGACTTGGATATTAACTCTCGGTCTGCTACAGTATCGGGATGCTACAGTATCAGACAGAATCAATAGTATTGGGCTGCAAAAACTACAGCAATAGGCTGGTTTAACTACAATAATGGGTTGCTACAAAGTTTTCTTCTTTTCTAAATTACTCTATTGCCTCTCTAACACAAGAATGGGAACAAAATCCAAATGACCGAATTACCTCCTGTTTTTGGCAGGATTTTCGTACATAATCCACTGTGCAATCCAGTAAAAATCTATTAATGCAAAATGACCATTTTATCCTAATGCATTCACAGAAATAAGAGAAAATCTTAGGTCCAAATTTGGACTGGGTACAAAAAAACTAATGCAACAAGAGCAAAGTAAGAGACATTGTAAGAGCTACAAAGTTGTCGGGTCTAATGAAAGGCTAAAGACCACACAAGAGCTCACTACTCATAGCAATAGCATCAACAATTATTACCAAGGGACAAAGATATAGAGAAGCATCATGTGATTGAAAGGGGAGATAAAAAATGAGGAAAGCAGAAAATCCATACATAAGACCTACAGTAGAAAAATATTTTAAGTGCAACAAGTTGGGACATAGACAAATGAGTGTCCTTAAGAAAGACTGTGTATATTGTAGAGAGGATGAAGAAGATAAGGGGATCCACTATAAAGGGGATGATGATGAAGATAAGGATTATAAAGCTGATGAGGGATAGAACTATGTAGTAAGGTGAATGATGCTGGCTTCAAATAATGATGGTCAAACTCAGCACCACCAATTGTTTCACTATTGATGATAAGGTGTTTGGTGTCATTATTGATAGTGGTAAATGTGAGAACATTGTCGGAAAGGAGACTCTGAAGAAGTTAGATTTACTAGTAGAGAAACATCCAAATCCTTACACATTACGCTAGATTAAGGCAGTCGTAGAAAAAATGAGGTGATAGAATGTTACAAGGTGTCTTTCTCAATCAATAAGTACCATGATGAGGTGTATTGTGATGTGGTTGATCTTTCATACAACATGGGATCGAATTTCTGACATATTCAATGTTTTGTGATTCTGAAATTCTATTGCATCCTGATTTTTACTCAAACTCTAGGATGAGTTCTTTCCAAGTAGAAGAGCTTGATGTAGACTAAGTTAGGTGTCCAATTTATGTATGCTTGGATCTGGTTTCCTAGTTGTTATGAGCTATCAAAGAAATTTGCTATTATATCCTTTTATTTTATTTTGTTTAAATTTTTTTTCTATTTGCTATTTTGTTGAGACTTTTTTTTGCATTTTTTGGGTTTGCACTATAACCATCCATTCAAATGTCGAATAAAAAATTCCCAAATTTTTCCAAATTTCCCAAATAACTAAGGTATTTCTTCACTCAATATTTTCCTTGATGATTCCAATGAAGGTTGAGAGCACATTGGATTTAATAAGGGTATAATTGCCATACAGGTCATTTTAATTATGTACTTTCTGCCTTTATAGTCCTTGTAATACTTTTAGGTACATTTAACTCCTTATATTTGATCAAGTTGGGACTTTCGAGTCCGAAGCATAGATGGTGTTATCTTCGCCATTTCTTTTGAGCTGGGATGGTTTTAAATATGTGTTGTTAGGTACAATTAAGTCCTTGTATTTGATCGAGTTGGGACTTTTTAGTCCCTCTATTTCGTAGTAAAAAAGTCACATTCGCAGTTAGGTTCAATTAAGTCTTCATATTTGATCGATTTGGAACTTTTTAGTCCCCCAATTTCATAATAAAAAAAATCACGTCGGCGGAAAAGAAACGACAAAGTTAATGCCATCTATACCGCGGACTAGAAAGTCCCAACTCGATTAAATATGAGGACTTAAATGTACCTAAAAATATTACAAGGACTAAAAGGGCAGAAAGTACACAATTACAGGGACCTGTACGGCAATTAAACCTTTAATAAGAGATGAATCAAAGTTGGCTCCTCCTTTGTGAGAATGAACTCTATTAAAGTTGGTATAAATATCAAAATGGTTCCTCTATTTTTTGTTTTCCGCCCTTTTAGTCCCTCTAATATAAAATCCGCCATTTTAGTCCTTTTATTTGCACATTTTCGGCCTTTAGTTGTAAAATCCGTCCTTTTGATCCTCATATTTACACATTTTCATCTTTTTTGGTCCCTCTAATTCATTAACTGGAAGGACCAAAAGGGTAGATCCATCAATTAGAGGGACCAAAAAGATAAAAATGTGAAAATACGAGTACCAAAAAGGCGGATTTTATATTAGAGAAACTAAAAGGGCGGAAAACACAAAATAGAGGGACCAATTTGATATTTTGACCATTAAAGTTTGAATCTCTACTCGAAGTACTCCACAATCTTAATCGTATAAAAATGATCTCAATCATAGCATTTCCTCCAATAGATGCACAAATCTCAAGTTCCACAAATCATTATCCCAATCTCAAAATTTAAATTTCAAACATGATTGGAAATGATATAATCTAGGATAATTTGAAATGATGAAATGAATGATAGCTTCTCAACCTCATGGAAAACCTAATATTCATTTTTCAATAGCATGAAAGATGCATACATTCATGATGGCTGCATTAACCGAGTAGATATACAAGATTTGATGCTAAATCATCAAGGAAATACAAAGTTAGGCCAAAGCCTAGCTTAATGTCCTATTCCATGGAAACTTTGGACCAAAACACAAACAAACTACAAATGTCCATCATTTCTAATATTAAAATGAGTTCCCACTTTTTTCTAATTAATGGATGCCAAATTCTCTTCTCTTGATTTATCCTCCGGTCTTTTCTTTCTTTCTTGTTCCTTTTTCCTCTTGAAAAAATCTCTTCTCTTGCTCTCTTTCTCTTTTCAACTAAAGAGACAAGGTCATGGTCAAACCCCGGCCTAGCTATGAAGCTTGCTGGATTTCTTTTTCTATAGTTCACTAATCTGTAGGACCATGCTGGGCGATATTGTTCCATCATCTAATTGACATGGTCATGGTGATTCATACAGCCTAGTTGTGTCTCTTTTGAGATTTTCAAAAAATTCTTCTTCGATCTCCTTTGTCCTAAAACATAGTTAATTTATGATTTATCATTCATTCTTTCCCAATTCACTCATCAAAAATTTAATAATATGAATGTATTTAAAAAAAATACTTTTCAAATGAAAAACTATCAAATGAAATACATTAAAAAATTAAGAATTTCATTCTTAGGTCCTGTTTTGTTAGGAAGTGAATAACCGAAGTGATGGAAGTCTGAAAACACCACTTCAGTAGAAGTGTGGGGTTCAATTGGAGGTCTCTACTTCCATGTGTTTGGTTAAAGGGGAAATTATCAGAGCGGTAACCACTTCATGTGCTTAGATGGTGGAAGTGAAAGCTAGAAAAAGTGACTTTCTGTAGTTCCTTGTGTTTGATACACCGAAGTGGGGTTATGATATCTACTTCGGGTATGGGGTGAGGTTACCCCATCTGTATATGTTAGAGAGTTTATTAATCTCATTTAAAATGTAATGTTCTTTACTAAGATATTCTAATCTTAATTATTTAATTATAGAACATTCTATTTATAATGGCAAATGAAAATTAAAAATTGGTAGTTACATTTTGAATTAACTTTTAAATGGTTTGTTAAACAAATAAAAATAATATAAATTTAAAGTAAATTCTATTAATCTTAACTTTCCAAATTTTAATCTGCAAGTTTAAATCAAAAGTATTGTTCAGCTCTCTTAAGGTTTCACTTTCAAAAAGAACTTAGGTTAGATATTGACCAAAATATACTTTCAATTAGATTGAAGGAAATTTTCATCAAAACAACCAAATGTTGATTTAATTATATCATTAATTTAAATCTTTTGATAACCAAAATTTTATTTGTTGGTTAACATTAAATATTTAATTTAATTTTTTAAATCTATATACTACCGCAATTAAATTTTTGTGCGTATGCAGTGCATGCCTTTTCTTAAACAAGCCAACGACCCCCTGTAGAATTGATAGAATAATACCATATTGAAAAAAATGAAAACAAAAGACAAATACCATAATATTCAGTTCGTAAACCTGTCAATTTATAGCAGATGAATCCAAAACCCAAACTATAATGTGTACACATTCATTTTAGGTCCAAAAAATGAAGTACAAACAGTTTACATGTTGTACAACTTGCTATACATAAGGAAAACAACATGCAAAATCCACCATAAACCTGCAAGTGCTAGTAGATCAAAACAAATAGGAAGATATTAATTAAAGTACACACCAAAATCTTGTAAAAGTTCCTGCAAAACATGTTGTTACCGCGTTGAAGTGGCTGCAGTTGCTCAGCTTCATCTCTGTGGCTTAGGTGACAAAGGTGACAATGAACATTTGTCAGCATTACCAACTATCGTCATACTATTTTATTGTTGAAAATTTAAAACAAACAAAGAACACAAACTAGGAGCTTGCAATGTTGGCATGTATGCCATCCAATTGCCACGCCTCGTTTGTTAAACATAGAAAAACCACAGCAATTGATGGACAAATCATCTAAGCAGGATGATAAGAAATATGGCTAATTACTATAACAACTGTGATATGGCTACAAAAGGAAAGTGCTTAATCGTTCATCAAAGCAAAATTGGAAAGCTGACAGATTTACGAGGAATTCACAATACAACAGAATTAAGGATAGCAAGTAATTATATCGTAATTATAGCCAACTAAAAGCCACAATGGGGCACGATATGGCTGCAAAAGGAAAGCGCTTAAATGCTCATCAATTCCCCCCCTCCCCCCCTCCCAGTGCACACCATTTGCTTTTAGGCTTTATTAAGGGAACTTACCTCTATGTATTGTCATAACTCTTGTACTCATCATTGCCAACCAACCTCGCCTGCAAAAAAATAAATAGACACGCAAAAAAGAAGTGAATAAATGAGCAATTTTAGTGAAATGAAATACGCATCATAGAGTATGGCATAGATAACATCAGGTAAATGTACGAGTACATAAGCATGTCATTAGCTAATATGATGCAAGTAACAACTGATAAAAGTTAGGATATTTGGACAGCATGCCATCAGGAAAGAAATGCATGAAACAAGATAAAAGTTAGTACATGTGGATGCAAATACAGATAGCATATCATGATGTGCCATTGACATAGTCAATGTAATGACATACAAAATGGTGCATGCGATGCAAAAATGCAGGAGACATAACAAAACAAATAAACTGGTTCAGTTATATGTCTAGCACATCCGATAGTTAAGATTATAGAATGATTGATAAGTCACTCCATTCTTGATAGGTAATTCTCAATCCAGTCCACATGTAGCACCATTTTCCTTACCATGAACCCCCTAGCTTGACCTTCACGTAATGGAAGATAGTCGAACACATCAATGAGCTTGGCCTCACCAAATCCCTCAACCTCCATGACCTTCGTATATAAGATCTCAGTCCAATGGGTTGGGTTTTTAATTGTATCGGCCATTTCACCCACAACAACAAGAGGTCACTCATTAATGGATTTTTCTAGCTCTTGTTTGAGCACTGAGATCTTGGGGCCGATGATGTAGTTGGACTGCTAACAACTGGGGGAGGGGCAAAATGGTCATTGCGTTTCTCATCACTTGGTTGTTCTAGTAGTGCTATGTCAGGATTATCAAGGTTGTTGTCTTAGATCTATCCCAAACTCATAAAACATAGATGTCATGTAGGAACCCGTTGCATAGTCTTCACCACAAATAACCCTTAAGGTTTCATAGTTTTCAATTGGTTTATTGATGAATGGTTGTGCAGTCGGGTGAGCCTGCAATGCAATATAAATTAGGTTAATTGTTGTACCTACTATCAAATTTATAACACATTACCTCTATGTACGTGAACACCACAACAGGTTTGAGAATTATGGTCTTGTTGGCATCGTCCCACCCTGCACCACTCAAGCCTTTTGCTTTTTTTATCTCAGCATATCATGCTTTCAATGTTCTATAGTGATTTTCCACATTCTCAGAAGTAAACTCCATGTTAAATTTAACATTAACAGCAAGAGTAGCTTATGCAAATGCTGCCTATTTGAACGACTTATCACATTAAGTCCCTTCGCAGCTTGATCCACAAGTAGTGGGATTAAGAAATTATCGTACTCCATCTTCCATATTTTATTAGGGGTTTTTCGTTTGCTCGAACCAAATTTTGAAGTGGCCCTATCACTTATGCGGTCAAGACTGTCCATGATTTTTCAAATTCTAATGAAAAGTAAAATCACAACATGCTAAGTTTCATATACAACTATAAATCATAGCAAAAAAAAGTCAAAAGTACAAAATGGGTATGTAGATAAGTGAGAAAATGCTACTATAAAACTAAACAAAAATACATATCAATACCTTCAAAGGGAAAGAAAGAAACCAAATTCAATATACAAAGCTAGGAGACAATCAACAAATTATAGCAAGCAAAGTTTGCACATCAGTTGTAACAGATGGACGAAAATAATATAGAATCACTAACAATTACTAAAAAGAGAAAGTTCATGCCAAGTAACTAATGACATGCTAACTACAATGCATCAAACAAGCATAATAAATGGTGCAAACAACAAAGCCTACTAGAAAACAACAATGTACTTGAGTCATATGTTGGACACAGAATGTTAGTTACAATAAAGAAATCACATCACATTCACAAAGCCATGAAACAATCATCAAATTGCAGTAAGCAATTAAGATGGACATGTAGACATGTTACCCAAAGAATACGAGAACTGCCATTAACATGCTATCAACAACGGAGTAAACAATCAGCAAAATGCAGTGACAAAAATACAAGGCAGGGACATAAAATAAAATTCACAGTTACATAAACACAACATGCTATCAACAATGAAGTACTCTATCACAATAAAAACACGGCATTAAAGAAAACAGAGATAACAGAAAATATGACTAAACAAGTCAATAAAATATAATGACTTCATACAAAGCCACTGTATCAATTCCACATGTCACTCACGATCTTGTCGCTCAACTCCACCCATTGCATATTTCCTCACATTGCTCCTACTACGATGAGGAAAACTGTGAATCCTACCACGTGCTTTCATCATGCAAAATTGTGTCACTCGGGTCAGCCCCTGCAATATAGTATGCACAATACAACACACAAGAACCAACTTGACCTGCATCTTGAATGGAATAAAGGAATGATATGTTAGAATCTTAAAATGATTTTTGAGTGTTACAAAAGCATGCTCAATGCAGGAGTGCAACATGGAGTGTCGAAGATTGAATAATTCTTTCGGGTTTATTGGTGGCCTTCCGCTGTGTTCTTTTAGATGGTACTTAGTGCCTCGGTAAGGAGCTAGGAAACCATTTATAGTAGTGTACCCAACGTCTACCAAATAGTATATGCCTGTAATTAAAATATACATGTTAATTATTGTTGGTTTAATAATTAAGTGGGAAAGGTGCAACTTATCCTACCTTCTATCACTTTCAACAGTTCAAGCTGTGGTCTCGACAACGCATCTCTTAGAACTATGAAATCATTGGCAGATCCTTCCCAACCCGCCAACACGTATGTGAATTACAAATCAGGATTCACCATAGCGAGGACATTTTGGGTCGGACCCCTTTCGACCATGAAACCGTGGTATCTCATTAGCAGGGATGGGCACATCAATATGTGTTCCATCCAATAATCCTATATAGTCCTACATTGAAGCAAAATTAATGGGAAAATGACACAAGATATGTAACTTTTTAATACAAATTTATGTTACTATCTAATAACACACTTACTTTGAAAAAAGGGTACCAGTTTGGGTTTGACTCAATTTCAAGATGACATATAGCATTTGGGGGATAAACAAAGTCATCACGGATGGCGCAGATTGCTCAGAGGACATTGTTAAAATACCGGCTAATTGTTTCACCGGATTGTAAAAACTCAACTCTCATGGTCCTATTTTTGGTGTTATGGCCAACTACATGTAAAAAAATAGCTAACTGCTCCTCGACTAACACATGTCTGGTGTCTACAAGTAGATGCTTGTCGCGGAAAATAGAAGCAAGATGCAAGAATGGTCCTACTTCCATCCTAAGATAACTTACGGCATAGTCACATCCACCCCTCAGAATGTGTTTTGTGTTCCTTTATATAGTTAGGTCACAGAGCATTGATGGTTCTTTATTTCTACCTGCCTTATTAAAATGCATTTCCTCAAATAGCCATGCAATAACAACAATAATGGTGGTAAAAGTAGCAACTAATGGCCTCACCCACTCATTAAGAGTCCATTTATCTATCTACTAAGAATGGTGAAGTGTTGAACTAATTACCTTTACTAATGGGAGTCTATACATTCTACTAAGAATTTACACCTACTACCCAAAATTAGGTAAGTTGAAAATTCAATCACAGATCTACAGAAAAATAAAATAGAACAAATATAGATCACCAGGAAAACAACATTATAACAACAAAATTAGTGCAACATTCAAACCATAAGAGGCAGGGCATGCTTTAGAAAATTAAAAAAAAAAATAAAATAAAAACAGTATAAGCTACAGAGGATCATTGAGGGTGACAATATAAGAGGGACAAGCAAACAAATATGTTTACAACTTTGGTAAGGACACATGAATAGGAAAACAAGTGAAGAATACAAAATTCGGAGCATGCATGCTAGTCATGCAAGCATAAAAAAACAAAATAGACCAAGATTAGATCACCAACTCATTGAAGAATACAACATTCAAAACATAGAGGCAATGCATGCTGTACAAAATAAAAATAAAATAAAATAAAACCAATATAAGTTGTAGAGGATTATTAAGAGGATGACAACATAAGAGGGACAAGCAAACAAACATATTTACAACTTTGGAAAGGACACATGTATAGAAAAACAAGTGAAAAATATAAAATTTAGAGCATACATGCTAGTCATGCAAGCATAAAAAAACAAAATAGACCAAGGTTAGATCACCAACTCATTAAAGAATACAACATTCAAAACATAGAGGCAGGGCATGTTGTACAAAATAAAAAAATTAAAATAAGAACAATATAAGCTGTAGAGGATCATTAAGAGGGTGACAACATAAGAGGGACAATCAAACAAACATGTTTACAACTTTTGGAAGGACACATGTATAGGAAAACAAGTGAAGAATAAAAAATTCAGAGCATACATGCTAGTCATGCAAGCATAAAAAAAACAAAATAGACCGAGGTTAGATCATCAACTCATTGAAGAATACAACATTCAAAACATAAGAGGGATAAGTAAACAAACATGTTTATCACATTGGTAAGGACATTTGAATAGAAAAACTAGGGAAAAAAAAAAAAAACATACATGCTAGTCATGCAAGCGTACAATTATAAAAGCATACAAAATAAAATAGATCAAGGTTAGAGCAACGAGCATTTGAAGAATACAACATTTTTTGCATAAAATGTCAGACATGCTTTAAGAAACAAAAAAATAAAATAGAACTTCATGTAAGAAACAATCAAACACATCTATAACAAATTGATCAAGGATAGCTTTCCAAAAAATCTAAGATCACAACATGGACAATGGGTTATCAGGGTAAAAACAAAGATCACAACATACTTGAAAGAGGGTATTGTGAAATAGATCTACAAAAGGAAAGGATCTTTGAAATATTTTGGAAAGAATTATTACGAATGAGATATTTTGCAGACGGTTTACACAAAATAAAAAAAATATTGGAAAAATCTACAAATACACCCAAGAAAATGTTTTTCAATCAAAAAATCTTTGAAATATTTTTGAAAGAAGAATCAAGGATGAAATATTTTGCAGACGGTGTGCACAAAAACCAAAAATAATGGAAAGATCTACAAATACACCCAAGAAAATGTTTTTAAATTCAAAAATCTTTGAAATTTTTGGAAAGAAGACTCACGGATGAAGCTAGAATTGGCTTGATGATGGATTAGTGTAGGCCGAACCACCGGTGACGAAGGATGTAATAGATCTGGAATGTGACAATATTAATAGAGATTTTGGAAAACTTTAAAAAATCTAACAAAGAAAACAAGCAATAAGGACGAGCGGCATTGGAAAACTAAAAAAACACCGAAGATACGATGATGCCATACCGCAAAGAGGGGATCCAAGCGAATGGAAACTTGAAAACTTGAAAAAACAATGAGAGAATGGTAAAAACTCAGATCTACAAGAGAGGATGAAGCCGAAAGGCCATGGGAGAAGATGGAGAAGATGGCGGAGATGAAGAAACCCTAGAGGAATGTTGAAGTGGGGAAGGCAGGGAGTGATCACAAGCAAGGTCACGTGTTGTCACATGGGGGGAAGTGAAACGCTGAAGTATGACTTTGACTTCTTTTTGCCGAGTTGAAGGGGTGAAGTCGGATGGAAAAGAAGTTGTCAAATTACCACTTTAGGACCTAGTTCAGTGAACTAAACAAACTGAACTGGTCTGGAACTCACCACTTCTGCCACTTTAGACCCAAGTCAGTGAACCAAACAGACCCTTATTGTTGCTTACTTTCTATTGTGATATAGATGTTTGGAAATTGAATTTTCTATAAAATAAAAGAAGCATATTTTTTGTTTACTAATTTATTTAAAAAATTTATTTTACCGAATGAACTAGAATCCAGCTACAATGGTAGCCATTCTTGACCTAAGATGGTGTTTGAACAGAGAATGGGAATGGAATCATTTTTTACATTGTGATCTATCCGACCACATTGGATATGCAACTAAGAGAATAGTAATGAGTTGGGGGTGATTGCTGAAATCATATATCAACCCCTTTAATAATAAAAATCATTAATTTAAATAATTAAATTATAATAATTAAAATAAATAATAATTAATATGAGTTATGATATTTTTGTCCTGGATGGAGATTTTATTAAATAAAAACTATTAATTTAAATATTTAATAATAATTCAAGTGAATTATTTAATTTAAATATTTAATTGCAATAATTAAAATGAAATGGTATTTTTGCAGTGGATGGAGATTTAATTAAACAAAAATTAATAATTTAAATATTTAAGTATAATGCTTATTTTTAATAATAATATTTAAAAAAAATAAAATAAAAACACTATTTATCATTAAACATAAGTTACTATTCATACATAAATATTAATTATATATCTTAAAAATATAAAGATAATTTTATCACATTTGTTTTTTAATTCCAATTCACATTCCTATTTCTATTACTATTCTAGTTCCACCCAAATTTCCAAGGCCCAAAGGGGGCAAGAAACAAGGATGGAATTGGATTGTTTGGTTTTTGGCTTGTGCTTCACATACCTTGTTGAATATCTATTACTTATTAAAAATCATGATTTTAATTTTAAAATATTTAATGTTAATTAATATTGGTTGAGTCAAGTTGTTTGGAGAAAACAAATTGATCATTTCAGAGAAATTTTTTATTTTCTTTCAATAACTAAATGTTTTTTTATGAAATAGAGAAGTGTATATCAGAGACATGCACAAGTGTGGAACAAACTCAATAAACATATGTACAAACACTCTATGCGAAAGACTCGATATCAATAAAATAAGAGGTTGATGGTAATTAAACATCATTTCACATATGAACAATTTAATATATGTGATTTATTCATTTTTAAAAAAAATAATAATGCACATCAATAAAAACATTTCCATTGTATATTGCATAATTTTTTTTTGAAAAAACAACATAGATGACAAAAATAAAGCTCTTCTCCTGTCATACTTTCTTTCTCATTTATAACCACTATTACAAGTATGTACATATGGTTTTATCCATAACACTTGATATATTATAATACAATAAATGCGTCATTCTTACAACATAAATTAGATTAAATAAAATATCATCTCATGAACCAAATTCTATAGCCCTCGACTTTTAAATTTCTCTATAAAATAAGTCTGAGTGGGCTGGCTTTATCCTATCAAAAATCAACTAAAAATCTAGGTTTTTTAATCAGCAAATGGCACTTGAGATCATGACAATAAAGAAGAGAAATTCATGATAAGTGTCAACAGTAAATTAAGAAGTAGGACCATTAAATGATGCACCAAAGTCACATAAAGGAGCCTTTCTTATTGAATGGGTACCACCAGGGCTTGTGACCACAAACTTGACACATGTCCTTCATTTCCTACCCCACACGCTTCTACCGACACAGCTCATATGAATATAATCAAAGTCCCACCCCTAAATGTTCCAAATTGTTAGAGAGGGACAAATGCTACCAAAAGCTTCCACTGTACCTAAGTTTCAGATTGGAAAAAGAAAAAAGATATATTTTTTAGGAACTTTCAGAACAATTTGATTTGTGAATAGTTTGATATATGCAACAGGAATTAAATTTTAAATCATAAATCGAGAAGATTCAAAATTTATTTTTTTCACTTGCAATGAGACTACATTGTCAAAGGAAGAGAGGCGGCTACAAAAAAAATCTTTTTTTAATTATTTTTATTGTTATTATTTTTTAAAAAAATTAAATAAATCATCAAAATTTATTAAAACAAGTACAATCAAAAGTAAATTGAAAGACCAATGATAGTATTAATGAACCACAAATAATAATTAAAGTATTGAATTATCATCTCAAGACACTTGTGTATTCATTTGTGGGAATTGAAATTTAAACTCGTCTCCTCAGCAAAGACGAAAATACCCTATATAAAAAGTTTGATGTTAATATATCAAGAATTCGTTTCTCTAAATTTTTTTTATATATTTTTTACATAAATATTGTGTTTTTAGTATTTTAGTAATTCGAAGATAACAAACAAGAAGTTAGAGACGAGGGGAAAAGTTAATTTCAGACCCACGTGAACACTTGTACTTTATCTAATGTGCAAAGTAAGATAGAGATGGAGATAAAAGAAAGCTTCAAAAAGAATGTAGTGGAGGCAGGCTAGGCTATATGAATTTGGATGCTGATCTAATGGTTTGTGAGGAACATGAAATTATAAACCAGCATCAGAGATTGTGGTGTTCCATATTGCACACAGAGAGCTATAAGAACATCTTTTCCAATTATTGCAAGAATCTAATACCATTTCTTATACTACCATCTCCATCCAAATTGAAAACATTCTTCATTGACATATGGGAACCAACAAAAGAAAAAAACAACAGGGAATGCAAATGTACAATTAATTATTCATCTTTTCATAATTAAACCCCTTCCTATAAAAAGAAGTTAAAAAAAAAAAAAAAAAGAAACTGAATGTAAAAATTCTAAAATACTTGGTAATTAATTACTAATAATAATAATAATAATTACCATAGAAATCAAAGTGACAAACCAGCCAAGAAAGACACCCCGGTAGGTGGCAGCCAAGAAGAGCCTGAAATAAACTGTCCCACAGTAAATTTCATAGCTTCAGCAGCCACAGTGATGACTCGGTAACCAGGCCAAGTGACCCGTTTCCCCACGGCGGCACCAGGGCCGTAGTTCATGTATTCACCGTAGTAAAGTGTATTCAAAGCAAAGGTAGAGTTCCATTCCAACCAACCGGCCGGGTGAACATGGTCTCCAATGTAGGACATCATGTACACGGTTCTTGAATAAAGTTTCCAAGGACGACCAAGATAAGTAGGGTAGTTCCCACGTTCTGCTGCTAGATCACTAGTTGCCACTATCCGACAAGCATGGATTGAAATGCCGGTGTTTTGGTTTGGATCTTTCCGGTTTTGTGCGGTGATCGTGTTCTTTTGCATTTGCATTGGTTTTCTTGCCCAAAGGCTGCAGTTTTGCAGCACAACTGCAGCGTTACCGCAGATGAAATCTACGGTACCGTATATATCACATTCCCGGAAAAATTGACGCTGTGAATGGACGTAAAGTGTGTCCTGATAACCGATGATGTTGCAGTGGTAAACAACAGCATGGTCTGCTCCGACACGGAGCGCCACCGCCTGGTGTTCCCCCGGCCCTGCTGTGTTTTGTATCGTCATGTCTCTCATTATGAATCCTGCCCCAGTTGAAGCTGTTTGGAAATTATTATATTTTTTTTTCCATTGTTAATTAATATCCAAAATAAATAAATAAAGAGGAAAGAAAGATATTATGATTGTTCAATATATTACCAAATGTTGCGGTGTGAAAAGTAGTGTAGAGTTGAGCAACACTGCGAGAACCAGAAACAATGGTTTTGCCTTTTCCATCACCAATGAACATAATATTAGTCTTTTTCCTCCCAACCTTGATGTTCTCAAAGTAAGTGCCAGCCTTGACGTAGACAACAATCCTGCGAGTACTATACTCTGGAGCAGCCTTAACAGCATCAGCAATAGACTTATAAGTCCCATTCCCATCCTTAGACACAACAAAATCAGCAGTAATACTGCTAGCAGGCACCTGAAGCAAAACTCTATCTCCAGCCTTCACCCATTCAGGAAAGAACTCCTCCTGATCAGTCTGAGCACCCATCAGCCTTCGCTTATTCTGAATAGGAATGCCAGAGAAATCTTGATTCCTACTAGCCACTGAAAATATAGCAAGACAATTACTAACTAATTCAGCAACATCTCTCAAGTAACCCTGCATCTGATCCTTCACATTAGACTTGTTAGTGACCACATCTAAGCCTTCATTGCAGGTGTCTTGATTGGTGAGTGCGGCGCTAAGCCAAGTGAGCACGTCCTCATCGGACGCGCCGCGCAAGCGAGGCGCAGCAGCGGTCGGTGAAACGACACGCAGAGACTGAGACAACTGATCGAGAGATGCGTCCAAGAGTTCCATGCAATCGTCGTAGGCGGCACGGGAGAGAGCGTCCATGTTAGTGCCGGCAATGGCTGACGCGCCGTAGAGCGCGTGCGCGACGCGTTGGAAGGTCATGTTTAGAGTTATGTGGACCAAGTCACGTTCACCGGCCTGGAGCGCGCCGGGGAAGTCGAGGAGTGAGCTCACGCATAGAGTTGGGTAGCGAGTGAGCTCGCAAGTTCGAGAGATTGCTTGGGTTGGAGAACGGTTGAGGTTGGAGTTGGGGTCGGAGTGGTTGGCTTTGGTGCGGACGAGAACGCCGATGAGGATGGCAGAGACGGAGAGGAAGATAAGTGCTGCGATGGCCACGAGAAGGAACTTGAAAGGTCTGGTTGGGTTGGGTTTGGGTTGGGGTGGGGTTGGGGCAGGAGGATCGGATGGAGCGAGCCTTCCGTAGTCCATTATTTTGTTGTGGTTTGTGGGTTGAGAGAGAAAAGGAAAGAGGAGTTGCAGTGGGAAGTTTATAGGAAAAAAAAAAAAAAGAGGGGAATGAAAAGGAAATCAAGATGTTTGGTGAGGTGTCTGCGTCTCTTGTGTAGGAGCTTGTGAGCTGGCCTCTACTAGTGTGACTACCATCTCTTATTAATTTTGTAGCTTCTTTTTTGTTTATGTTACATTTTTTTTTTTTTAAATTTGGGATTGTTAATTGAATGATAGGGGCAATGTGCGGGTGCTTGTTTGTATTTTTGGAATAATGAAATCAAGGGGTTAAAGCTTGAAGTTGTTTTTAATTTCTTCTGTTGGTAGACTTGTAGATGACATTGGTGTAGTTTTTGACTCTTGAAGTAAAACGATGGTCTAATCTATATTATCAACTATAAAGAATTTGAGAATATAAAACACATAATGATACCTTTGAATTCAAAGACCTCTGGCGACTTTACATTTTAAAAAAAATAAAAAACTTAAAAAAATAAATCACTTCCTCATTAAAATCAATAGAGGGTTATTACAATATAACACATAAATTAATATATTACATGGAGGTATGAAATAATAAATGAATTGATATGAAAGATGTATACATACGCTTCATAATCTATAAGCGATTAAATTAAAAAAAAAAATACCAACGACCATTCTTGGCCTATCGCAGACGGGCCCTCACAGTAGGGGCTGTTCACCTCGAAAGTGTGCCGTGCGCTCCCGAGCTCGATCCCCATTTTGCGTAAGCGTGAGGAGACGGTTCGATGCTGGCTACTGCTCCCCACGTTGTTCATCCCCTGCTTTCACTTGTCGTCTTTCTAAAATATATATATATATATAATGTTCAAAAATAGTATTTGAAAACTAGAAGATGATTATAAAGAGTAGATCTTTTTTAACAGAGTAATCTCTCTGGCTAAATATAATGTTGGGGTCCATTCATAACAAATTAAATTCTACAAATTTTATTTTATTTTATTTTATGTAGCTCTTGTTACGCACATGAGATTTAATGAATTGGATGATGGGTAGCTGTATGAATGAATGTAGTTATGATAAAACCATATTTAAGAGAGAAGAGATTAATGAATAAAGAAAGAAATAAAAAAATAAATAACTAAATGAAAGGCAGAGGATGGGAAACATAGCATGTGAAGGAGAAGAATGGGGTGTGGTGTGGTGACATGGCACATGATCAGAGATTGAGCGTGTGGTTCTTAAGTTTTCTATTCCATGTTGGTCCCTTGCATGTGCTTCTGCTTGACCGCCGACGGCTTCTGTTTTCAAAGTATGATTAGGTCCTTTTATTTTTCATTAACATTACTGTTAATTATATATCATTCATTGCCAAACATTTTAATCAATCTAACAACATCAATATATTGGTTGGTATGCTGTATTGCAATAAATTTAATATTGTGTATATATATATATTTTTATAAATTAGTTACTTAAATAATAAATATTATCATGAGATAATGTTGATATTTATTGGAAATGTAAGAAAAGATTAATATTATGTTGATATGTCCATATCATGCACTTACGCAAACTTATACACCTGTCTTGCACTTGTATTTTGTCTAGAGGTTTAATCTATCAAAGGATTTGAATCTTTTTAACTTATTCAAGTCAGGGAGAGCATGGTTCATGTAGTAAACCACATTAAATAATTATACTGTTGTCTAATAAACATATAAATGACAGGGAAGAAACAAAATTTCCTCAATCTTTACCAAATCCTAAATGATCACTCCAAATTTCCTTATCCTAATCCATTTCTACTTTTTAAAAGGTTAACTTTTAATGCTAAACATCATGGGATAAGAATGCTACATCCTTATTATTAAATTTGAAAATCAAACTTCTAATGAAATGACTGTCTGCCATCCAACCCATCACACTATATAATTTGAAAATCAAACTATGGTGAGATTATAGTCTTGCCTTCAAACCAATCATACTCTATCCTATGGAAGTTAGACAAGTATCCGAAAAAGAATCAACCACTGACCACAATGTCATTAGTATAGTTCGCCATAAGAGGTAATGATCTTGAACCACGCACAAGTAACATTCATCTCCTCCATTATAAGAGGCCGGAAATTGTAGGTAGTTTAGAAATAGACACTAATTGATAGCTATTTAATGTTCTCAAGTATATATCACATATACTTCCAAATATAAACAGCACATCTCAAATAACACAAAGTTCTACAAATTATAAGAACGCATGACTGTGTTTGTTATTTATGATGGCAATGTCAAAGGGGAACCTCCATTGTACGTTCTACTGAATTCATATCATCATATCCACCACATTTTTGTTGAACATGAAGTTTGTATTATGCCTAAATACAAATATAAGATAAATTAGTTTCTGTCTATATATATGATATAACAAACTTTACTCTTATCCGAGAAGCCTAAAGAGGACCCAATAATATTTATATACTTTACTTATTATTGACTCCAATAAAATCAACATTCTAAACTCTAAGACTTGACTCTCTCCTTACATCTCACAATGGCTAGTAGTAGAACCAGGACTTATTAGTAAGGGAGCACAAAGCAAATTCAATTTTACATATGAATAAAATTTTTAAATATCAATAATTTCATAAATAAAACTCAAACTCAACAATCTAAATATCTAATTCCATTTAAATGAATATTCCAAACAAACAACATGCTACAAATTTATAAATGAAAAATAAATATCCTATATTTATTAACAAATTAACCTAATTTTAAAATTTTCAATAAAATTTTACAATTCTATCTAAAAAAACGGTAAAACTTTCCAAGGCATATTTAATTTCAACAATTTAAACAATACTCATATCCACCAGAGTCTAAAATCTCCAATATATCAATTATTCTGAAAATTTTCTAAAAACAATTAAATAAATAATTATCATTCTGGAAACAAACAGTCAGAGTTTATATTCTACAATCAAACCCAAGGAAGGGCAAAAATCCTAGTATTATCTAAATCATTGTCAAATAGAAATCTCAAGAATTAATCTCAAGCCTCAAGTTCAAGATGAATCCAACCCAATTTCTCAAATAATATATACAAAAAAATTTCTCATAGTCATATGCTTGAATTAACATTACTTATATTAAAAACAAAAGGCATTTAAATTTCTAATGATTTAAAATTAAATAATATCATAAATCTCCAATTATTTCATCACAAACAAATACTTGATATTTTTTTTTAATTTTCTCCAATGGAATGTAATTCAATTAATGCCTCCCCAATTCTAAGCCTGCTACCAATCAAATAGCGAAGAAACAAAACATCTTGAAATCACAACAAATATTCAAAATTTTGTATTCCAAAGCACAGAATTGCAAGCATTAGAGAGGGAGAAGAGATAATCACTTAGAGTGATTAGACTTTCTGAGTCTGAGGTGGTAGCGAATGAGCTAGACTGCCCCCTTAACATAGAAGAATGGAGTGACAGAGTGTTGGTGAGGTCATTGAGAGCATAGCACTATGAGGTTTCTTTTCCTTGAAACTTCTCATTAAAAAGTTCTGAGTATGGAATGAACATTATTAACAACTATCATAGATCAACATTCTAGATTAAGCATAGATATATATTGACCGTCGATTTCAATCAAACATCAATGATAAATGGTTTCGATTCAGTGGGGTCATCCTATTATCAATTGATCTTCCCTCATAAGCATTCTAGCTACCCTTTTGAGCCTTCTCCTTTGGTGATAATGGTTATCGATGCTTTGTATCTCCCCTGCCCCATCTCCATGTTGCTCTTCGGTCTTTCTAAAGGGCTAAACCGTTGATCTCAAATCCCCTCCTCGAAACCTCTTCTACAAGTCCCCTATGAAAAGTTTTTTTTTTTTTCCCAAAAATAGGTTTCCCCTTTGGGCAACTCAGGCACTCTCGCCGCTAGTAATAGCGAAAAAAAAAAAAATGATATTTAAAAATCTTAAGAAATGTTTTTAATCCTATTTCTATATTTATTTTTGTTTTGTAATAATTTAGCCATGCTTCATAAAGCATCTAATTACCTCTATAAGCTGCGAAAATAATAAAATTATTATATTAAATAAATTTGATGTTAGACAATCATATTATAATTTGGCTAGCTAAACATAGATCCTCAAAAATTTTTATTTTTAAATTTTATATTTAGATATATTTTTTATTAAACTTGTCACTACATAATTATCAACGTGTAGGATATTAATATAAAAATTAGTAATAAAAAATAAAAAATAAAAATAAAAATCTAAAGAATGCAATTGCTCACTCAAAATCTCTAAAAAAAAAATCATTACAAGTTACGTTAATCGGTGAGTTTTCTTGGTCTGATGAATCATTTCCAAGTTTATGTTTTATTTTCATTTTAGGGATTTATCATTATTTTTTTATGTTTGTTTTATTTCTAATTTAATTTCTTTATTATTTATTTATTTATTTATTTTTGTGATTGTTTGTTGTGTAAAAACATTTGTTATTTGTTGAATGATTGTTGGATATTTGTTAAATATTGGTTTGATTATTTGTTATGAAAATTATTGTGAGAAAATATTAGATATTTGTTGTGATTAGTTATTATAAAATTTTAATCATTCATTTAATAATTGAATTAGATTGAGAATTTGTTTAAAATTGTTTTATTTGTTAATTTGGTAGTACCTGAGTTAAGATATAATAGGTTTTTACACCTAAACAAAAAAATTTTTTAAATGCATATATATTTTATATTTTTGAAATATTAGTTATTATAATTTCAAGTATGAATTAACGTTTAATATTTATAAATTTTTTTAAATTTAAATTCCGCACTTCTTTAAAATTGTTTATAATTCCACAACTGATTACATCATTCTCCTTACAGCATAAAGTGAAAAGATCGAACTCTATATGTGGTTTATCCATATTTAAAAAAAAATTTAATAACTTTTTATATTTATATCTCTTAGAATTTTTTTATTTTAAAAAATAAATGTATCTTTATTGAGGAAACTTCTTTTTTTTGCACTATTCCTCTTTTATTAGTTATTAATCAACTTTACCATTTAAAAAATATAAAATTGTGCATATATATATATATATATATATATATATATATATATATATATATATATATATATATATATATCGAACTTATCTAAGCAAACTTGTATTCCTTGTGTTCTAACTTTAGCATTCATAAAAGAGAGATTAACTCTCCCATCACATATCCTTTATGCCCTTAACAATATCATGAATATATCCATGATAAAAGAAAGTCAAAAAAGTGGCTTTATTTTATATATATATCCAAAGCAAAAAGAATTTAATAAAGTAGAGCTTAAGTTATGCTCCACAAGGAACCTCTTTTTATTTTTCCCTTTTTAATTATAAAAGATATACTTGTATTGAGATGTAGTGATAATTTATGAATAACTTTGCAAATAATAAAAGAAAGTAGAGAAAATCATCAAATTGACCCATGAACAATCTGGCAAGGCGGTGGAAAAGAAATAAAAAAAAAAAAATACTAAAGCTAGTCTCATTTAATTTAGCCAAATGAATATATATTTTAAGAAAAGGCTTGTCTTTGTATGTTATTGCGCGCGCGCGCACACACACATATATATATCTTGCTTATATAACACCAAAAAAAAAAGATTATTTGTATATAAAAAAATACCAAATTGTCTCTTAAATTAAATTGATTTAAATTTATAAAATATATATAGAAGTGGGTAATTGCAAATATATTATTGTGAAAACTATATTTATTTGTATGTTTTAAAAAAAACACTTTTATATGTGTATATAATAAATTAATCAGAGTTTTCTCTACTTACATGAAAAGCAAAAGTAGATGATGCTAGGTCTGACAACGTGGATTGACATTATATGACAAGCCAAGAGGTAACATGACAAAAGAAGATGACATGACAATGATGACTTGGTAAAAAGAATGAATGACTAGGATGATGATGTGGCAAAATATGGATGTCATGATATGTGAAGATACAAGGGTTAAAAGATCAAGATAAAGATTATGTTTAGTAGATATTCCTCTCAATGAAGTCATGTGATGATCAACTATTTTTGCAAAGTGCATTAAGTCTAAAGGATTTCTTCAAGAAGAGTATGTTTTATTTAAAATATGTTTATCTATCATTGGTAAGATCCGGGATGATAAATCATATCTTTGATAGAACTCCTTTTTGGAAAGATCTATTTTAAAGAGGGATCATTGGCAAGAATAAAAGATCATGAAGATTGCATGGAACTTAGTTTGGTGTGAAGCTATTTGAAGGCACAAACTAAGATAGGAAAGGACAAACTTAGTTTGGTCTGGAACTATTTGAAAACACAAACTAAGTTAGGCAAAGACAAACTAATGAGATTATCAAGACCATATTTAGCAACACAATTTGAGAGAAGATCCAAGAGCTAATTATGGGCGGAGTTATTCAAGGAGACTAATCATGTATGGAGATTAATTTAAGATTACATGAGATATGATCAGAGATTTGAAGATCCAAGCATGGATGATTGAAGATCATGCTTGAAGATATTGAAGGCTAAACTTGGATGAAATGAGATCAAGTTTAGTAATAATATTTCCATGAGTCAAACGAAGATCATTTGGGAAGACTAAACTTGGACCAAGTTTGGAAAGAAGATCAGGAGATCTTCAATGACCATCTTTGATGAGATGGTTGCGTGTGCCTTGGTAGGCATGTTCCTCGGGAGAGGAGACCTGCTGAAGTGACGTGAGAAAGAAAGCAGCTGCAGGCAGGAGGAGTTCGGGTCGAGTCATTTGCTACGAGGCGGACTGAAGAAACCGGGAAGGTTGAAGGTCGTAGATTCATATGCATCTGGCTAGAACTCAGTCATGTTCAGTAAGGTGGGTCTTGTTGCAACTGGGTGTTGCAACATCTAACTTTGGAAGATGTCCAAGTTAGAAAGCTCCGGAGAATTCTAAAAGAGGTAGGTTTATTTGGACGTCGGTACAATCCTGCTTGAAGATTTAAGATGAGCAACGGAGTAAGAAACCCTTTGGTGAAAGTTGAGGAGAATAGGCATCGGTCAATCTTAAGAGGGTATTCTTTGTTTTAAGAGAGTAAGGGAGTGTTGTACTCTTTATTCAATAACCTCTTTTAGTGGATTGTTTCTCCGGGCTTGGCCCTCTAGATGTAGGCAAGATTGTGCCGAACTGGGTTATCAACTTGTGTGTCTCTTTTCTCTTGCTTGATTGTGTGTGTATTCAATATTTGAGTGAGTTATTGAGTGACTTATCTTATGGCACTACCCACCGTAACTATTAGATGATGTTTTTTAAAAAAAATTAAGAGAAAAAAAACAATTTGTAATAGTACTAAATATAGTTTTTACATAGATATATTAGCGATTACACATTTATACAAGCTTATGTAAACAAAAGGTTTTATCACTATCTTATAATAATAAATAATTGGATTAATTACTAATGAAATCAAGAGCAAGTTATGATTTAAAGTAAACTAAGTTGACATAGAAACATGATTATTAAACACTTTATTTGAGGGCATCTTTGAAAGAATAAGATGAAAGAGAAGATGTAACAGGGGACAAAAGTAGGGGTGACCTGTTTTTTTATTTAAGTCTTAATTCACAAGGCATCAAAAGGTCTGCTTTCATAAGTCATTGAAAATAGAATGCATGCTAATGAAATTTGAACTACTTTTGGCAGCCATTGTAAAACACAAAACACATCACTTTCTTTGTCTAAAAATGTTTAGGATCTAGTCTTCATCATAATATCATAATAGGTGGTTATGTTTGTGGACAAATTAATCAATTATTTAATTGAAATAATTGTTTTAAAATTTAAAATAGTTAAAATGTATAGAAAAAATAAATAATTTAGAACAAAAATTTATTATTACGTACTCAGCATTTATTTATAAATAATAATGAAAAATAAGACGAGTAATATTATATACAATTCTAAATGTATTAAAAATTCTCAATAATGGATATGTTTAATAATTGTTATATATATATATATTGCTTAAATTTTCTTTAAAGAGATTTAAAACCTTGAAGAAATATTGTTTTTGATTTATATGCCCATTATAATGCTTGTTCTTCAAGCATCACCAATTACTGTACTCAAACACTCAACTAATAACTGAAAGTACAATTATTTTTATCTTGTGAATAAGTAAATTTTTTTCACATGTTTTCAATAAGATGTATGAATACTAAAAATCATTTTATCAAACATTTATACAAACCCAAATGAATAATATAAAATTGTCTCATATAAAAAATATGAAAAATTTTGTACAAAAGAAGAATATAAGATAGCAAACTATAGCCCTTTTCAATTTTTTAATAGGTCACTAAACTTTGGCTCATTTTCACTATAATCCCCGAACTTCAATTTGCATCAATTTGATCACTCAACTTTGATTTGATTTCAACCGGCAATAAATCAAAAATTTAAACCCCCAATTGATTACATGACTATCTGAAAATCCAAGTCAATCATCCTCCATGATACATTATTAAACCTATTAGAGGTGTTCATGTCATTGAAAAAGAGGCACATCATTCATTCAGAGGCCGAAATTCCTTGACTTACTACCTAGTGAAATCAAATTAAAGTTGAGTGATCAAATTGATACAAATTGAAGTTCAATGATCAAAGTGAAAATGTGCCAAAGTTTACTGACCTACTAAAAAATTTACCCGTTAGTTTAGCTTTCCTAGCCTTCTCCATATATATATATATATATATATATATGCATTTAACCTATCTACATCAATGTTACATATATATGCATGCATATATTTTAGATACGATTTTTTACTTATATCTTTATTTTTTTGGATAAATAATTAAAATAGCTCTTTACCTTTTCTTGTGTTACTATTTTGTCACCTATCTTTAAAAAATTATGATTTGGTCTTCTATTTTTAATTTTTACTATGATTTGATCAACCAAGCATACACAGTTAATGACAATCATATATGCATATGCCAGGTCAAATGCCAATTCTGAGAAAAGTTATACAACGTAGTATGCCACATGTATCGTAGTTAATGGTGTAATTCAGGTGACGAAATCGTAAAAATAAAACTAAAGGTAAGGGAACAAAAACATAATTTTTTAAAACTAGGTGACCGAAATAAAAGTACACGAAAATGTAAGGGACCATTTAGGTTGTTTATCCTTATTTTTTTAAAATCTAAGGATTTTTTAATGGCTACTGTTAGATTATGATCTAACTGTTGCTATTTCTAAAAAAATATATATAGTTTACTATTAATCACTGTTGTTAGATTATTGTTAGATTATAATTTAACAGTTGCTATTTGTAATTAAGGAGGGTGTATAAAATTTACTATTACAACATTGTAATATTATTAAGTACTATATAAGAATAAACAAAATTTCAAATCTAAATACGAGGTCGTGTACTCCTTCACACACACACACACACAGATAGATGTTATGTATGACTGTTAAATAATGAAATCACAAAATGAAGTGATTGTGACTTTGAACCACCTGCAAAATATATTAATTGGAGGATTCCTTATTTTCATATTTAATAGTCAGATTTTACTACAAACCTGATTACTTTTTTCTGACTTTAGGATTAAATTTCAATTAAGAGTTCAACATTAAAAAAGAAAAAAGTTTCAATTTCAGTTATAGTCCAATGTCATATAATATTTATAAGGTGACTCAAATTTGTCATGGTTTACATTAATACAACAAAGTCACTTTGTGTGAATGATCTATTATTCATGAAGAAACAACCCTTCAGTGTCTATCTTGAATTGAAGATAGGAACAAGAGTGGTCACTGTTATTGTGGCATGAATGCACTCTTAAATATACAGGAAAATGTATGCCCATTATATAAATGAGTTATGAGGTTGAGATAAGCATGTAGATATTGTAGGTGCTTGGTAGCTTCAAGTCATATCAGTTGGGTCCTCCAAGAGGATATGTGACAAATAATTGTGTTTAGATTTAGAAGAAGTTTATTAATAAATGAAAAATTATGGGGAAAAAAAAAGAAATTGTAGACGTATGTGTGTAGGGTAGATCATACTGTCATACGGTCGCGGCACCGACTACAGGAAGTTGGTCCACCCCAACAGAGCTTGTGACCGTCTATTTTTTAATATTTTTTTTAAGTAAAACACCAAAAAAAAATTTTAAAAAAAAAACTCTAAAAACTATAAAAATATAATGGAGAAATTAAGTAATCTCAGTGAGATTGATATTGGTCACATTGTATAAGATATTGGTGGGAAGATTTAAGAATCTCTAGTTCAAGTCTCATTGGATTCGGTGGTGATATGTAATCCCCCGGTTATAAGTGTAAGCATGTAGTCTAAATGACGTATTACCAAATGAAGAGTATAAATTAGATGATCAAATTCCTAGTGCACACCCTTGACTATATATAATCTTGTCACATTTGTTAAAAAAATTATAGCATTATGTTATATGACAAATCAATAAGCTTAGAATTGTATGGCCATGAGTCATATAGATATCTATCGCTAGGGACGGAACCAGGACTTGATGGTAAGGGGGCTGAAGCCTAAAGGCAAAACAAAAAAATAAATAATAAAAAAATAATTTAACAAAATAATTATTTTAAATGAAGAATAATGTGGTAATATAACCAAAATTTGAATACACATATTAAAAAAAATATAAAGTATAATTTAAAATTTTGTTATTACCAATAGCAAATATATGAGATTTTCAATAATTCAACTAATAAAAATACATCTCAAATTTGTATTTTTTTAAAATATAGTAAAATTGATCCCTCTCACTACAAACAACCAAATTATTGTTTTTAAAAAAAACTTTTATTGTTTCACTCTAGTATAGTATATTATAACATATATGTATATATGTTAGGCCTCATGATCAATTCAAACTTTTTTTAAATTACTAAAATTTGTATATAAGATTTATTTTATTTAAATTTTTAAATAATAGTAATTTTTAAATTAAAAAATAAAATGTGAAAAAAATGCAACAAGTGGGATTTGAATTTGGGTGGGTGAAAAAATCACATAAGTTATGGATAAACCCACTAACCACTCAAGCACACCCACATTTTACACTTTCATATATCCAAATATTGTATTTTTCATAAAATTAAGTATAGAAAAATCGAAAACTATCAAATCTTATATTGCTTAAAAAGTATTCTCTCCGGGGCCGAGGGAGGCTTCAGCCCCTACTAGCCCCCCTTGGTTCCGGCCCTGTCTATCGCATGTGCATAATTCAAAATTATCTAGTTTAATGTTTAAATTTTTCTTGGAAACTTTTTTTGCTTTGAAAAGCTCAATTTGTTATTTTTATTTTTATTTAATTTTTATAAATATTTATTTTATTATTTTTGGTTTTGAAAACATATTTATATGAATTATTTCAAAGGAGAGGTTTTAGAAATAGAAAATAAAAATAAAATCATCAATTAACAAATTAGTTTGAGAAACAAATTACGCCAATGACTTTTTGATCTATTAATATCAGGTCTTTTGTATACGGAATTCTTTTATTACTGAGCAGACAGGTTCAAATTGCAGCTTACGCATGGTGACTGATACAAATGGATAAGATATTAATTCTTTACCTGTCTAAGTCCTTGCCGAGTGATTTTACGCATTTCATAAAAAAAAAAATCAAACTACTTAACTTTTGTTGATATATTATAATCAATGTTTAATAAGTTTTTTAATATCAAATATGATACTCGTTTATATAAATTAGCAATTCATTTCACGTTGTTTTTATTATTCAATTATTATCTACTCTACGTGGAAATCCTTAAAATCTATTTAAACATAAATTCTAAAAGCAAAACACATGATAGTATTCGGAAGTCATTAGTTTTTATTTTATTTTTTTAGACAAAGGTCACTAATTCCATCCTATTAAGGGTTATGATAGGGGTAAACAAATACAGTGATGCACTAGTTACGGTGACTTAATAACTTTTTAAGGATTTATCATATGTGGCGAGCTAACATGTTGGACAATGACTGCTTGTCACATACACTATGGATGATATATGAGGGACCGTACTCCTACAGTGATAAATTCTCCTTGCCCCACAATCATAGAGTGGTAAATCTCTCTGTGCACAGTGAGTGAATACTACTGTACAATATTTCCTACAGTATTATATAATATTTAACAATATTACACAATACTTGTGGTAAGATGTTTCAACCTTGAGCCACTCACTCACCATCCAAGTGTAATATCACTAGTCCCTAGTGATTCAAAAGTTATTATATCAAAATCCTAATAAACTAAGAATTCAAAGATGTAATATAATTGGAAAATGACATGTATTTGCAAATTGATTTATAATAAATTCTTTTAATTTTTCAATTGACTCACATATCCCTTTTGTGGCAATTGATTTTTAGCAAATTTAATAAGCACATCTTGGTCAACAACATGCATATAACGAAGAGACATGTTGTACACTCTTACCCAGTAACACAAGGTGAGTTGCAAACACTCACATCACAAATTAAGGACTTAATACCATTATTGTGTCAAACAGATTTTAAACTTGAGCGGTAAATGTTCACATTAATATTTTTCACAGTAAGACCAATACCGCTAGACCAAAGGTCATTGGCACAATTGATTTCTTCAAACTTACAATAATTAATTCTCTTTTTTTAATGTTTTTACGCCCAAACAACCTTTCTTTAATTTTTTTTCCCTTACATTTTTTCTTTTTTCTTTTTATATTTATTTATCGCATCTAAGTTTTTCTTTCTTACCGCACCCAAGTGGTTGTGAGCCTAAACACGCGTATAAATTTTGCGTATTGTTGTGTATTTTCCAGGTACTTCTCTTTCTAAATCTGGTGCTTAATTATGTATCTAAACTTAAATATTTAAATATTTGTATGGCGTTATTTAGATTTCTTGAAATACACATTTAATTTTTTCTCTGGAATGTTTAAATTACTTGACATATATATTTAATTTCTTACATGATTATTTAGATTTCTCCACACATCCGTTAATTGAATTGAACCACATACTAGAATAATTAATATATGTATAAAATTAACTTCAACCATAATTATTAATGTACTTTAATGAATAAGATTAGAGATGTCAAACCAGTCGTGTCGGGCCCACGGCCCAGTATCAGATGGGTCATGCTTGGCTTAGGCACAGCCACTTTTATGTTTTTAGATCATTTTTTTTTCTAATAACTGTTTAACAATTTTTTTTTGGATTTGTTTATATTTTTTGGGATTTTAAGAGAATATATAAATATAATATAGGAGGACGGACCACGTGCTGGGCCTACTTTGGTGGTAGGTGGGCCGTGCTGGTCTGGCATGAAATCCAGATAGGTAATGTTGGCTTGACTCAGTGCCCAGGCCACAATGGGCCCGACATAAAATTTAGACGAATAGTATTAGCCTGACATGCACAGTGCATTGTTGAAGTTAAGCTTTATAAAAAGAATAAAAGAGGAGAAGAGGTAGAGCTATACTTATCATGAAGAAGAATGAAGAACCCGAAGACATCCGGGAAAGAGAAGATTAATTCGTAAGATTAATTCAACATTAGAAATGAAGATTTGATTCATTATATTGTCACATGTTAAACATGTGATTATCCAAATATTACAAGGTCTGCCATGCTTGCTCGGACAAGTTAGTTATCACTGAGTCGTATTCCTAATATACTAATAAAAAAACAAAAGAGCTATATATAAGGCTCTTATTCGTAGAAAACCATTCTTGATGATGATAAATGAAAAGTCTCATCTCTTCTCTTCCAAAAATTCCTCCCGATCTTCCGGGAGTTCTTCTCCTTTTCCTTCATTGGTTCATGGTTGCTTGTAGATTGCTTTCGTGTTTCATGGAGTTTCATGCTTGTTCAAAGGTCGTAGACCAATCCCCTTTGTTTTTTTCCGAAGATTGAAGCATTCTTCGTGAGTAAATCTTTGATTACTAGATCTATTTCATCATGGTATCGAGAAAGAATTCATGCTTCTTTGACTCTAGATGCTTGTTCTGGTTTGGATCTTGTAATTTCAAAGGCTTTGCTTTTTGCTTGTCTTCGCTTTTATATTTGAGATTTTTACTCGTATGGTCTGAATCTTCATTTGGAGTCGAAAGATCAACCATGAATCTCTCGGATGTCTTATGCGTTTACATCCTTCTGATCATCCTGGAATGATGCTTGTCTCTAAGCCATTCAATGGTGAAGGATATGGTTCTTGGAAAAGGGCAATGGAATTGGCTTTAACATCAAGGAAGAAATTAGGTCTTGTAACAGGTTCTTGCAAGAAACCAGAGATGGATTCTGAAGAGTATGAAAATTGGTAAGTTTGTAATAGCATTGTGATTACCTGGATCTTGAATGGTTTGTCACAAGAAATTTCTAACAGTGTGGTGTATATGAAGGTAGCTAGTGATATATGGCTCGAATTAGAAGAAAGATTCGGGCAATCGAATGGGCCTCAATTTTTTCAGATACAAAAAGAGTTGAGTCAAATCTCTCAAGGTTCTAGTTCTATTTCAGCCTATTATACTAGAATCAAGAAGCTCTGCGATGAAATTCAGTCTCTCAACAACATTCCTCCATGTTTATGTACATGTACATGTGGCCAGAAGAAAGAACAACAAAAACTGGAGGAAAAACAGAAATTGATGCAATTTTTAATGGGTTTGAATGATAGTTATCTACCTATAAGAAGCCACATTCTTCTAATGAAGCCTTCACCTTCAGTCAGGGAAGTGTATTCTTTGTTAATCCAAGAAGAAAGGCAGAGGGAAATTATTTCTGGAATACAGCTTGGTGTAGATGCTCTCTCACTGCATGCAGGCTCATCAAACAATTCAGTGAAAAATGGAAATGGTGTTGCATCATTCAGGAACAGATCAGATTACAAGAGATTGGTTTGTGAATATTGTAAGAAAGTTGGTCATACTAAAGACAAGTGCTTCAAACTACATGGGTTCCCAAACACACGCAGAAATGGCAAAGAAACTGGGAAGAAATTTGCTGCTGCAATGCAAGGAGATAATGAGGGAAATACAATTGCATCTCAGGTTTCTCACATTCCTGAATTGACCACTGCACAATTGACCAAATTGATGGATTTCCTCAATTACAATTCAGCTCAGACACCAGGAAATGGAAATGCCAATTTGGTACCTGCTTCAGCATCTATGGCAGGTATTCATTCTGAACTCCTCTCAAATTCATTTAGCTCAAATGTTCAAAGTAGTAAGCAATCTTTTGTTCAAAAGACCTGGATCATAGACACAGGAGCCTCTGATCATATGTGCTATGATATATCAAGTTTTCATACCGTTTCTACTTTGCCTAAGCCTTACAAAATCACACTTCCCACTGGTCTCGAGATTTCGCTTTCACATATTGAACTCAAGTATACTTGCGCATAATCTTATCATTGACCAAGTCCTTTTTGTTCCAAATTTTCTTTTCAATTTGCTTTCTGTCACCAAATTGATTCAACAACATAAATGCAGTTTAATTTTTTTTCCTTCTAAATCTCAAGATTTTTACTGTGGCCCTTCACCGAAGAGGCCAACGGTTCTTGGTAGAGCTTACAAAGGCTTATTCCTACTTCATACACCAAGTAAAGGAGATATAATAGCTGAGAGTTCTTCCATGTTGCCTCATTCTGATGTTCCTCAAAATTCCTTACAACATTTGTGTTCTTTACTTCCAAACACTTTCAATATTTCTTGTAATAAAACTCAATTTGAGTTGTGGCATTGCAGATTAGGACATTTACCTTTGCAAAAAATAAGACTTCTTTCACTCTTGAATTCTGCTGAAAATTCAGTCTCTGAGACAATCTGCAATATCTGTCCTCAAGCTAAACAACATAGACTACCTTTTCCACACAGCAGTATTCATACTTCTTCAATTTTTGAACTTATACATTTGGATACTTGGGGACCTTATCATACTGAAACACATGAAGGTTTTAGGTATTTTCTAACAATTGTAGATGATTTTAGTAGGGCTACGTGGACTTTTCTTTTAAAAAACAAGAAAGATGCTGCTTTCACCCTTAGAAGTTTTATTCAAATGGTAGAAACACAATTTCAAATCAGAATTAAACAGATAAGATCAGATAATGCTTTTGAGTTAGGACAATCAATAGAACTTAAGGCATTTTTTGCAGAAAAAGGACTCATACATCAGACATCATGTAACTACACACCACAACAAAATGGTGTAGTAGAAAGAAAACACAAACACTTATTAGAGACTTCTAGAGCTCTTCTTTTCCAATCTAATTTGCCTATCAAATACTGGGGTGATTGTGTTCTCACAGCAACATATTTGATCAATAGGTTTCCTTCCAAAGTCTTGAAAAATAAGACTCCTTTTGAAGTATTGTTTGAAAAACCACACGAATATACTCATCTTAGATCTTTTGGTTGCTTATGCTATGTGAGAAATATTGCTAAATCCGAGACAAATTTCAGTCCGAGCCACGACTGTGTTTTTTTCTTGGGTACCCTTTTTGGAAAAAAAGGGTTACAAAGCTTTTACAACTCGACACTCAGAAATAATTGTTTCTAGAGATGTAATATTTCATGAAACATTTTTTCCTTTCCATAGTTTTAATACCATTGATTCTTCTACCAATTCTTCAACATTTTTTCCAATTCATGACAATCCAAATTTCTATTCATCCTTGAATTCCTATAATGAAAACACAACTCCTTCTACAGTACTGAATTCCACACCTATCTTATCAGAAAATTCAGAAAATCCTGCTGACAATCTTCATTCACCCAATTGCAATCAACATTCTTCATCAAATAACCATTCTGTCAGAAAATCCACAAGAACTCGCCATACTCCTAGTTACTTGAGTGATTATTTTTGCAGCTCTGTTAATTCCAATACCTTGCAGAATTCATCTTCCTGCTCATTAAATTGCCTTCACACCATTACAAACTGCTGCTCTTTCCCAAAACACATTTGTTTTTCCTCTTTATTGCTTCCAAATCAAAAGATGCTTACCTTACTATCTAGTGCAATTGAGCCACAATCATATGAAGAGGCAGTTAAAAATCCAGCTTGGCAAACAGCCATGGCTCAAGAAATTGATGCTCTCAATGCCAATAAAACTTGGGACTTGGTTCCTCTACCAAAGGGTAAAAGACCTATAAGCTGCAAATGGATATACAAAATTAAATACAAGGCAGATGGAAGTGTGGAAAGGTATAAAGCCAGATTAGTGGTTAGAGGTTTCACTCAAAAGCATGGGATAGACTATACTGAAACTTTTTCACCAGTTGTCAAGATGACTACAGTAAGGAGTTTGATAGCTATGGCAGTTAAAAGGAAGTGGGAACTTTTCCAATTGGATGTAAATAATGCATTCCTTCATGGTGATCTATATGAAGAGGTTTACATGAAAAGGCCTCCAGGTTTTGCATCAGAATCACAAAATTTAGTGTGCAAATTGAGGAAGTCTCTATATGGCCTAAAGCAAGCATCTAGGCAATGGCATTTCAAATTGACTGAAGCATTGAAGTCTAGAGGCTACAAAAATTCAAAAAATGACTATTCTTTGTACTTTAAGGAGTCAAATGGCCAAGTCATATTTCTTGCAATATATGTAGACGACATTTTAATGACTGGAGATGCCAAGGAAGAAATGCAGGATCTGAAGGCATATCTTGACCAACAATTTAAAATTAAAGATCTTGGTCCTTTACACTATTTTCTGGGAATTGAAGCTGTGCATCAACAAGGAGATATCATACTAACCCGGAGAAAAATTTGCGTAGCGATTTACTATCGAATATGAATGTGATTCTCTTTCTCCTGCTTTCAAGTCCTTTGGTACCGGGTTTTAAAAATTGAGAATAGATATGGAAGATCCTTTACCTGATCCTTTAGTGTGCAGAAGATTAATTGGAAAAACTCGAACTATCTCATCAATACAAGACCGGATTTGGCCTATTCGAGTCGAAAGATTTGAGCCAATTTATGTCAAAGCCATGCTCAGCACATATGACAGCAGCAATACATGTTCTCAGATATTTGAAGGCTAATCCAAATCAAGGCATTTTAATGAATGCTGATTCCTCATTTCAACTTCTAGCATTCTGTGATTCAGACTGGGCATCTTGCCCACAAACAAGACATTCAGTTAGTGGTTACTATATCACTTTTGGGCGCTTCACCTTTATCTTGAAGTCAAAGAAGCAACAAACCTGGCTCTCTTCTCGAAGCGAGTATAGGTCCATGAGAAGAGTTTGTGCAGAACTTGCCTGGCTTACTAGGTTGCTTAATGAGCTTCACGTTCCTTCTGTAACTCCAATTGATCTCAAATGTGACAGTCAAGCTGCTATCCATATTGCCAAAAACCCAGTTTTTCATGAAAGAACTAAGCATATTGAGATTGACTGCCATTTTGTTCGAGAACAACTTCAGGCTGGGCTTATTTCATTACAACATGTTCCTACTCAATTGCAATTAGCTGATATTTTCACAAAACCACTGCCTGGGCCTCAGCATCACAGAATACTCTCCAAGTTGGGTGTGTGTTAATTTTATACACCCTCCAACTTGAGGGGGGGTGTTGAAGTTAAGCTTTATAAAAAGAATAAAAGAGGAGAAGAGGTAGAGCTATACTTATCATGAAGAAGAATGAAGAACTGAAGACATCCAGGAAAGAGAAGATTAATTCAAAAGATTAATTCAACATTAGAAATGAAGATTTGATTCATTATATTGTCACATGTTAAACATGTGATTATCCAAATATTACAAGGCTGCCATGCTTGCTGGACAAGTTAGTTACTGCTGAGCTGTATTCCTAATATACTAATAAAAACAAAGAGCTATATATAAGGCTCTTATTCTGTAAAACCATTCTTGATGATGATAAATGAAAAGTCTCATCTCTTCTCTTCCAAAATTCCTCTGATCTTCTGGAGTTCTTCTCCTTTTCCTTCATTGGTTCATGGTTGCTTGTAGATTGCTTTCAGGTTTCATGGAGTTTCATGCTTGTTCAAAGGCTGTAGACCAATCCCCTTTGTTTTTCTGAAGATTGAAGCATTCTCTGTGAGTAAATCTTTGATTACTAGATCTATTTCATCATGCATAGGCTACAATGGGCCCATACTGTGCCGGACCGGTCTATTCGACACCACTAAATAAGATGCTGGGTTCCAACCATCCCCTTGGATTTCACTCTCACATCTTTTTCTCTTTTTTGAAAATCATTAAGAAATTTCAAAAAGTGCAGTTGTTTCTGCCTGCATTTCAATTTTTTTTAATAGTTAAACCTAATTTATTTTTATTTCAATTATCAAGGAATGACGGTAAAGACTTTTTTTCATCTGCATTTATTACTTGCAACCCATCATTGATGGGAATGTATTTGAAAATGAAGATGGTGGATTTTTATAAAATTTCTGGACCATTTGAGATTGACAGAAATTTAGCCATAGATCAAATGTCTTTTTTCTGCAATCTAATTATGATAAAATTTAAAAAAGCAAACTTCTATTCATTTCCAATATAATAAATAAATTTTAATATATATCAAAACCTTTTACATATTTTAAAGATATATCACGCTTGACTGATGATAAATAAGATTGATAGAATAAAACTTCTGTAATTTGATTCACTGAATCACATTTTAAATAATCGCTCCAAAACAGGAAAATGAAATAGAAAAACAAAACCCATTGGATTTCAGGGTGACCATTAAAACGGCAAAGTAGAGCTACAACATTGTAAAATGTCCCATGTTTGACATCTCTGATCACAATGGTTTACACATAAAATAATGGTTCAAACAATTAAGGATACACAGGTATAAATTAACAATTACTAACACCCTAGCATAAATCAACATGACAATGTCTTCAAACATTCATTGCCAAAAGATTGATGGTTCACTGAGTGAATATCATCTATACCTGTATTCCTTTGTTTGCAAATTTGCATCTGGTGTCCACCATTGATGAATCCCATGAGCTGTTTTGAAGTCGGGAGAAGGACTCATATTAATTGTCAAATTTGCTGAAGGAAGAAGATGCAGAGGTTCAGATTCCTTCCCAAATGCGCTCAAGAAAAGATCGCCAATTGAATTCTGTGTTGCCAGCCTCTCGATGCTCCCCACACCAATCTCCTCCATTTTCGCCCGGTGGTCAAAGTAGCCGATGTATTCTGAACAAATATGGTCATCAGGATTCACAAAGAGGGATGGTACCCATGCTGAGAGAATGGTAAAAGAATCCTCTGAAGATTTCTCGTGCCGGCCTTTCAGGGCGATGGCAAGTCCTGCAGTAAAGAAGCTGTTTGCAATGCGAAGTCCTTGTTTCACCTTTTTGTCTTTGATTCTTTCAATTGGAGCTGAGAGGAATGGTGGATTGAAGAGAAATGTTTCAAGAAGGTGACCTGTCTTAGCCATGTTCCTTCCGGCAAAAGTGGCCATGGCTGACCCCAATGAATGGCCAGCTAACCATATGTTAACATTCCCGACAGCAGAAACAACATTCCGAACTGCCTGCATTGCTATATCGCTGCGAGAGGTTTTATGGAGACCATTCCGAATGAAATGAAGGTCCAGTGTGATATCTCGAGCGAAAGAGTCTTTTTTGGTGATAGTACCCCTGAAGGCAATGACAAACTTGGGAGCATCCGACATGGTAGAGTTCTGCATGGAAATTGGGGGATTGAACTTGAAAATGGCGCCAAATATGGAAAAATCAGCATCATCAATAAGTGTGCGTATTAGTTCAAAATGGAAGAATTTCCACCAAGCAGGAGCAAGAGCTTCAGATGCCAAGCAATTTTGTTGGCGGTCCCGTTCTAGTACATAACAAGACTGAACTAAACTGGCAGCGACAGTCCTCCGGTGTTGTGGACATTTCCTATTTGATTCAAAGACAAAGAGCAAATTGTGATGTTTCACCAAAATAGAAAAAGAAACATAATCAACGCTCTGGTGTCAATCTCAACCTTATAAAAACAAAAGAAAAGAAAAATAGATCGTGCAAGTTACGAGTGGCACAAAGAAATGAATACACACAATAGGGATGATATTCATGCCACTAAGCTCTTGTTTTTATCCCCTAAATAATCTATATGATAAAGCATGAATATAATCCACTCTAACAAAATTCAACAGTAATCTCACTTTCTGGAGCAACAAATTCTCACACGAGATGCACATGGATTAGTTTAAACTATTGATTTAGTAGCAAACCACAATATTTGAAGTGGCAATTTCAACATTAGGAAATGTAATTTTCATTGTAAGTAGTCCCATCATAATACATCAAACATCCTAAAAACAAGTATTTGCTAAATCAGTTGTTTGTAAGCCAGATAGACATGTCATTCTATCACATCAGGCTTAAGGGCCACTCATATTTTCGCAAAACAAGCCCTCCATAATCAAGCATATTCTTCATTTGACTAATTCAATGTCATATTATCTAAAGAATATTGATTTGCAGTATTATTACTGAAAAATGTTTAAAACAGGACAATTTTCAACATAAGGAAGAAAAATATCACCTGTTAATAGTTTGAAATTTGAGAAAATATTGCTTCATGATTATTTGGCATCACATACTATTAAGTCAAAACACAACAACATACTGCTAATGAAATTCATATGCTTATGACAAGTATATGCAAAATTGTAGACTTCTAAGCATAAGTGTGACTCAATCAAGAGAACAAATTTCTTTTGCATGCATTTGTAAGGCTTGACAATTAGAAGAGCTTCACATTCACGTCAATAGCATGAAGCTAAAAATTTACAGAAAATGAAATCCTACAAAGAAGACACATCTGTTTATGGTTTAACTTGTTCTATTCTAAATTAAGTACAACAATAAAAACTACTTCATTCAGCTGTTGACAGTAGATTGAAGAATATTTGAATTATCTTCTAAGATTTCTTACAATCCCTCTTTAGCAGACTGTATTTTTCAGAGCCAGATCAGACCATTGCTGCAATCAATATCTGTCTTTGTCCCCTTAAAAATTGGAATTATTTAGAAGAAATACACACAAAAACTATGATGTGTAATGTAAATATGAATGTGAACCAGAATTCAACATATATCATTGTAATCAAATTGTGAGTGCTAGTAAGAATTTGTAATAGAATATTAAATTTGAATCTTTAATGCCTCTGAGTTCAAGTACTTGAAAAACACACACACACACACATTGACTTGTGAAATATTTCCTGACATTAAGGCCAAGTTTGTAAAATTAGCTACAAATATAACATGCCAGCAGGCTACGATGAGAAGAATTTGCATAAAATCTTGCTGGTAATTTTTGTTTGTTTTTAGACAATATACCATGAAAATTAACTATCTAACATGCACTTGTCGTCCAGACAAAAGGTTCCAGATTCTTAAAACTATATAGTAAGAAGATTCAACCTTCGCCAATGAGAAAGTAAAACCCTTACCAATTTACAGAAGACAAATGCAAAGGCCCTGAGATGTCAAATATATCCCTTTTAGAAACCATATTCAGTGCCCTAACTCTTCGGTTGATAACTCGATGCTGGCTAGAAGAAAAGAAAAGAAACAAAAACAAATAAAAATATTTCAGATTCTCACAACTCATCCTCCATTCCGTGAGATTAAAACACGAATGGAAAAGGCAGCATTTTTGTTATACATATGTATATAAAAGAAACAACAATAAAATGAAGCAATCTTTTCATTCCATCATCCAAGCAAGCAGCAAAAGGACATCAATACCAAGCTATTTATCAATCCCTTGGCATGATAAATCCAAACCACAACATAAACCATAAATCAAAAGTCTAAATAGCATGAACATTAGCAGGAGCACAGCAACAATTCCAATCAAACATTTTCAAAAACGCAAAAACTAGACACCAATCATCCAATGCAATTCCATCAAATTAATATTCAGAACCAAAAATTTTCCTTAGAAAAAACTCAAAACATACCGTTCTTTCAGATCCTGAACCCCTTCCTCAGATCCACCAAATTCTCCTCTCTAAAATCCACAACCAGAATCAGAAACAGCACAAACAAAATTGAAAAACAACAACCATTAAAAAATCATAAAATAAAAAAATCTAGATTAAATAATCAACGAAAAGTCAGCAAGCAAAAACCAATATTATAATAAAAAAATAGAAAATATATATATATATATATATAGAAGCAACCATTGAGAAAAGGACATGCGAGAGCTTTAAATCGTGAGATCATGGGATTAGGGTTCTTAGATCATAGTTTCAATCTATATAGTGATTCATTACCTCGAAGAAGGAGGATAAGAGATTGAGGTTGAAGGATGGAATCGCTGAACGATCGAGCAAGCACCGCCCAATTTTCAAAATTTTAGATAACCGACATTGTTTTTATTTGTTGAGAAATTTATTATTTTTTTTATATATAGAGAGGGTATAACCGTCTTTTAACATTTGGTACTAGCCGTACATAAGAGGCCTAGGGATGTTACTGGGCCTGGTCCTGCCCGGGGACCCAATTCCCCCACCCATTAGAGCTGGGTTGGAGAATTTTTTTCGAAAGTCGGGGCCATGGCCTGGAAATAATTCTCCGTCGGGGTCAAGGGCAGGGCTAGGTAATATCTTCCTTGCTTCGGCCCCAACCCCAAAACATTAAATATTTAATTTAAATATTATATATATATAGGTATTTTATGTTGGGCTTTGAACATGTTGACTACTCGTATTTGCAAATGAATTTCTTAATTATTAAAAAATTTTATAGTGTTTTTAGCAGATATTTTATAAATTTTATTTTAAATAATAATAATAATTTAATATATTAATCAGGTCCGGGGATCCCCGAATTCAAAAAATCTCCGCAGGGACAGGAATAGGAAAAAAGAATTCCCCATATTAGGGCCGGAGTCAAGGACGAGTTTAGAAGTTTAAAAGTTTAGGTCTGGAGTCGGGAATGTATCCTCACCTCATTAACATCCCTGAAAAGGCCACTTAACCGAGAAGACAAAACCGGGCCGGGCAGGGCCAGGAGGAGCTCAGATATGTACAATTGATTGATTTAAGGGGTGGATGAGGCTCTAAGCTCTGTTGGAATTTGGCTTAACATAAATTGACAAATTTGAGTTGGTTGAAGGAAGTTATGAAAGAAAACAAATTTGATGTCACTCAAAAGAGAAAACAAATGCGGCCAACTAACTACATTTATTTGAGTGCCACCAAAAATGAATTAATTCTTCAAGATTTTAAATATTGAAAACAAATTAAAAGACGCTGAAATATTAACTAACTTATAATTTTTTTAATATTTGTGATGAGCATCAAATCCCTTCCTTTATCATAATTTCTCTGCAGTCCAATAATGCATTTGATCAACCTTTCTATTTTTTTTAAATATTAAAAACTTCTTTATTTTTTTTCCTCATTTGTTTTATTCTTCAATTTCTTCTTCTTTGTTTTGAGTAGAGTAAAAAAAAGAAAAAATTTCCTTGGCTTGATTTATGGTCTTCTTTTTATACTTATTTCTGTTATTGTTATTCTGCTTTTTCATTTTTTTTTTTATATGTTCCTCTTCTTTTATTTCTTGTATATGCTTCTTCTCATCTCTTTGTATTTTTATTTCTGGTAGAACTCCTTAGTAACATTGATTCCTTTTAAATAAGTTAAGATGATCGTGAGAAAAAAAAAAAGGGAAAATTAGGAGTGAGTCTAGGATTATTGGGGTTTTGCAGGCTATGGAATAGTGAAAAAACCTGTAGAACCACTGTAACAATGGTACTATTCACTGACTGTAGCACTGTTACTATTCGTGTGTGGTCCGTCTGTGGCTACACACTTGCCCTCATACCCTTATGTCGACCCTGTGCGGTCTGAATGTGGCCCGCACGCTCTTTAGCCAACAAAGATACTATGATACTGTGCGGTCTGCATGTGGCCAAAAATTGCTCGCACACTTCACTGCCGATTTTGTGCGGCTAGCATACCTTACAGCTAAGCTTGTAGAGGTTCCTTGATAAGTGCTTGTGTGATAAGAATACAAAGTGTTCTTTCCTTATGATGAGCATTACTTTTATCGGGTTTTAATGCTAATATATGTGTATTTATGTTACTTTCATGCATATAGGGTTGTAAAGCCAAATCTTATAGAAATAAGCCAATGTAGATCGTGAGTGCACCATTTGGAGGAAATCTTGAGAAGGTTCAAACGCGAAAATATAAGTCGGGTTCAAGATGCTAGAATGTGTGCTAATCTCCTTGTATTCGAGCTAGCACAATGATTTGGAGGGGCACAGAGGCAGTCACATTCTAAGTATTCCAGCTTGTGCATGTGTAACAAGATCTCCACCAACGTGGCCGTTCATTGAAGAAGCAAAGCGATCTACGACGTAAATGTGTGTCCGTTTACGTTACCTCGATGAAAGCATGGTTTCGGGAGTGTTTCAGACCGGTACCGTAGCAAGGTTGTCACGCCCCGAACCTAACCGGGCACGTGGCAATCACCACGATGACAAGAAGTGGGTCCCACAGCGACCCCACATTCAGGTCACCGTAAGGCTCAATATAAACCTGTTATCACAATTATATAACTAGAAGACAACATAATAAAATATCACAAATAGGGTTCCCTAGTACTAGGAACCCTAAACACAAGTAGCAACAATAATGAAAGACAAACCGGGGTTTTTAAGATACAACCCGAAAATATAAATACAAGAACCACATATAAGGTCAAGTCTAGTGGATCCATAGAGGGTACATGCATACTATAACAAACCTAAATAAGAAGTGACGGATAAACCTCTCTATCACGCAGACAGACAACTCCGTCCAACGTCGCGATCCGAAAAAGATAAAAAGGGGAGTGGTGAGTAACGAGAGGTTACCCGAGTGAGTGGTGTCGGCATAGATATAACAGAGTGATAAAAGTATTTCAATGGTAATTCAAAGAAATAATAATAGCATATAAAAATCGGTTCCAAGTATTCAACATATTAACAAATAACACAAGATTCATCAATAGTAAAAATCAAATAACATTTTTTTAAACATAATGAACATAGCTCCAAAAAATACAGGTCGGCCTAAAAGCAGCTCCCACACTAATCGTGGCAGCGACTAGTCGTGGGACCACCAAGGAGTTTTTAAAACTTTTTAAAATTAAAAGGGTGCCTTTCCTTGGTGTTGGCCACTGAGATCCCCGTGTGGTGACCCCGGGTTTCTCACATAACAGAACCCCCTGTCAATGGCTCCGCGCACCTCTTGACCAGGGTAAACCAGGGTTAACCACGCCGCCTCCCATCAGGCCGGACCGTGGAACCCCACACTGAAGTGTCGGACTAAAGTCCGCTGTCACCATCAAAACTAAATGCCACAATATAATTCTTTCCAACTTCCAATTCAAATAATCCATCATACAATGTTTAAATACGGAAATGTACATCAAACCATATCTCATTTGCATATAAATACGGAAATGCAAGTAAACATGTTTCTTTCAAATAAATAGGTATAAGCATTCTAGTTTTAACCATTTCAAGTAAATTCGTACTCAATATATATATATATATCAAAGGAAGTCAATTTATCATCAAGTTTATGTGATAAAACACATGAAGAAATATTTTAGTCCTCTTATTAAATCTATGCAATTATAAATTTAACCACTCACAGAACCAGTCGTCTCGTCCTGAGACGCACTCACTGATTGGCGAGCTCCTTCCCCTTGGAGGACGCTTCGCCACCGGATTCGGGAGTGAGAGAGGAATGAGTTTGGTATTGAAGTTCGCCGGAAATTCTCGCCGGAAAATTTTTTTCTTCTAGGGGTATGCTCGGCCGAACAAGAAGAACAAGAAGCAAGGAAGCAAGAAGTGAAGAAGGAAAAGAAGGTTCTAGGTTTTTCTCTCATTCATTTCATTTTTTTTTTAAATAGGAAATGACCTAATTGCCCTCTTAATAGAAAAATCATATAAAATGGATCCAAATGACAGAATTGCCCCTGATTTTTCACATAAAAGCTACCATGCAAACATGCAAAAATGCCACTACTACTAAATGACCATTTTATCCCTAATGCAAGCATAAAAAAAAATCTAAATAGGCCCGAGGTCTAAATCAGGACAGGGTACAACACTCTACCATCCTTAAAAAAAATTTTGTCCTCAAAATTTCAGCTTACCCAACTCATTGAATAAATGAGGATATTTCCTTCTCATGAACCGTTCAGGTTCCCAAGTTAACTCCTCAATCTGATCACTTCTCCAAAGAACTTTTACCACTGGCACCACCTTTCCTCGAAGTACTTTTTCTAGCCGATCAAGGATACGAACAGGTCTCACTTCAAAAGTCAAATCTTCTCGAAGTTCAACTGGAGGTGTTTCAAGTGCATGCGACTGGATCTCGGTACATACTTCTTCAACAACGAAATGTGGAAAAACATTATGGATTTTCTCTAACTCGGTGGCAATCAGTAATCTATAAAGCCATCGGCCCAATTCTTTCAAGTATCAAGAATGGCCCAATATAGCGAGGATTTAACTTTCCCCTGCTACGGAACCGAATTACTCCCTTCCAAGGAGATATCTTCAGGAAAACTCTCTCACCAACTTGGAACTCTAAATCTCTTCTCCTGTTATTAGCATAGCTCTTTCTGCCGGTCTTGGGCCACTTTTAACCTATCTTGAATTACCTTCACTTTTTCTGTGGTTACCTCAATTAGTTCCACACTCTGCAACTTTCTTTCACCAACTTCATTCCAACAGAGGGGTGTTCGACACTTACGGCCATACAAAGCTTCATAAGGTGCAATACCAATACTTGCATGGAAGCTATTATTGTAAGCGAATTCCACCAGAGGTAAGTGCTTGTCCCAACTTCCATCGAAATCGAGAACACAAGCCCTCAGCATATCCTCAAGTGTCTGAATTGTACGCTCTGATTGACCGTCTGTCTGGGGATGATATGCAGTACTGAATCTCAAAGTTGTCCCAAGAGCCTGATGAAACTTAGGCCAAAACTGAGATGTAAATCTCGGGTCACGATCAGACACAATTGAAACAGGTACTCCGTGGAGTTTAACGATTTCACTTATAAATAGCTTCGCTAACCTCTCCAAAGGGTATTTGGTATGAATGACCAGAAAATGGGCTGACTTTGTCAAACGGTCCACAATAACCCACACAGCGTCATGCCCTTGAAGAGTACGCGGTAACCCAACCACGAAATCCATAGTAATATGCTCCCATTTCCACTCTGGAATAGGTAAAGGTTGTAATAGTCCCGCTGGATGTTGATGTTCTGCTTTTACTTGCTGACAAACTAAGCATCTTGCTACAAATTCTGCGATCTCACGCTTCATTCCAGACCACCAATAATTTTCCCTGATCGTACGATACATCTTAGTGCTGCCTGGGTGTATAGCATAAGCTGAGGAGTGAGCTTCTTCTAGAATAGCACTTCTGAGTCCTGCATCCCTTGGAATACAAACTCTTCCCTGAAATACCAGAATACCATCACTGCGAAGCCCAAAATTGCTAGGTTCACCTTTTTCCAGTCTCTGTATTTCTTTCATTAACTCTTCATCTGTCCTCTGAGATTTCTGAATCTGCTCCAGTAATGATGGTCTCACCATAAAATTTGCCAACAAAACTCCCTTTGGCTCGATCTTAAGCCTCACATCCATGTCTCGAAGAGCTGCAAGTTGAGACTGATAAGATGTTGTAGTAGAAGCTAAAGAAGTGGAAGTTTTCCTACTTAGGGCATCTGCTACCACATTGGCCTTCCCTGGATGGTAGTCAATCACCAAATCATAATCCTTGATCAACTCTAGCCATCTTCGCTGCCTCAAGTTCAGCTCCTTTTGAGTAAACAAATACTTTAAACTCTTATAATCAGTGTAAATCAAGCATTTCTCTCCATAAAGATAATGTCGCCAAATTTTCAGGGCAAAAACTACTGCTGCTAACTCCAAATCATGGGTAGGGTAATTCAACTCATGCTTCTTCAACTGTCGCGAAGCATAAGCTATTACCTTCCCATCTTGCATTAATACACAGCCAAGACCCTGTCGTGAAGCATCACTGAACACTACAAACTCTTTACCACTAGTAGGTAGAGTAAGTACTGGCGCTGAAGTCAAACGGTTCTTCAATTCCTTGAAGTTTTTCTCACACTTCTCATCCCAAACAAACTTTACCTCCTTTCTAGTCAATCGTGATAAAGGTGCAGCAATCTGAGAAAACCCCTCCACAAAACGCCGATAATAACCCGCCAAACCTAGGAAACTTCGAACTTCAGACACATTCTTTGGTTGTTCCCAATCAATGATTGCTTCAACTTTCTTTCGATCCACACAGATTCTTTCTCCAGATACAACATGCCCTAAGAAGACCACTTCATGCAACCAAAACTCACACTTTGAGAATTTAGCATACAACTTCTCTTCTCGAAGGATCTGCAATACTGTACGCAAATGTTGCGCATGCTCTTCTTCATTTGCTGAGTAGATCAAAATATCATCGATGAAGACAATTACAAACTTGTCGAGATAAGGTCTGAAGACTCTGTTCATTAGATCCATAAAAGCAGCTGGGGCATTAGTCAGACCGAAAGGCATGACCAAAAATTCATAATGCCCGTATCGTGTGCGAAATGCTGTCTTCGGCACATCACTTTCCTTGATCTTCAACTGATGATAACCAGACCTTAGATCAATCTTTGAAAACACTCTTGCCCCACGAATCGATCAAATAAATCATCGATTCGGGTAGAGGATATTTGTTCTTGATAGTCACCTTGTTCAACCGCCGGTAGTCTATACACAATCCGAAAGAACCATCCTTCTTCTTCACAAAGAGAACCGACGACCCTGAGGTGACACACTCGGGCGCATAAACCCCTTATCCACCAAATCCCATGAACCGCATCTTTCAGCTCCTTAAGTTCTGCTGGTGCCATGCGATACTGGAGGAATGGAGATTGAGCAAGCATCTAGTAGCAAATCAATAGCAAACTCAAACTCTCTGGTCCGAGGCAATCCGAGCAATTCCTCAGAAATATATCCTCAAACTCCTGGACAATAGGAACATCCATGACGTTTGGTCCAACAATTCTTGTATCTACTATGTGAGCCAAGTATACCTCACATCCCTTATGCGATAAGTTTCCTTGCTTCCCACGTAAGATATTACACACCTCGAAAGAACCTTCCTTTCACCCTCAAACACAACACTCGATCCATGAGAGCTTTGCAAAGTTACTTCCTTCTTGAAGCGATCAATGGAAGCCTTATGCCTATTTAACCAGTCCATACCAAGTATGGCATCAAAAATCTCGCATCTCCAATGGAATCGATCCGCCTCAAAAATCTACACCCTTCACTTTGATAGGACATCACCCGAAAAAAACTACCTCCTTGATAATCTCTTCACCCGGAGGTGTTTGTATCGAAGTTCACAGCCTAATGGGGAGGCTATTCTATCGGCATGACATGAAAAATGCAGTGCTAACAAAAGATCTTTCTGACCCTGAGTCAATCAATACATATGCATCATGCTCGAAAAAAATAGAAAGCATGCACCGTAATCACGTTGGGTCCGTCCTCGGCTTCCCTCATTGGTCATGGCAAAAAACTCGGTCCGAGAACGGGTCCGAGGTCGTGCTGCTCCACCTTGTGGACTATTACTAGCGAAAGAACCCGATCCGGTAGGGGCAACAGTGTAGAAGTAGTAGGCGGTACACCCTTAGACTCGACTCGCCGTCCCGCAGGAGGAGGTCTTGACCACCGTGTTCCATGGCCTAACTCGGACATGTTGACTTAAAGTAACCGACCCTGCCCACTAATCGATAGCATCTGTGTGGTTCACGACATGGACTCGGATGAAATCTATTGCAGTTTTGGCATCTGGGAACATTTCCAGTTGATTTTCCTCCATAACTGCCACTCGCAGATGTAGCACCCTTCTGATTGCCGACTTGCTCGACGGAGGTCCGATCGAATCGGATCCCGAAAAACTCAAGAAGTACCCTCACTCTTGCTGCGCTTGGACGACCTTGAAAAATCTAAGTTTCTTCTTTTGGCCAAATTTTCACGAAAGGCGTTTTACCTTCAAGAACCAATTTCTCACCCTCAATGCTAATCGAACCACTTCTTTGAAGCTTTGATTCCCGATGAATCGCCATCTTCTCTCGATACTAAGATTCAGTCCCCGCCTCAAACTTGGAACATAAAGCTTCTTCACCACCAACAATTTCGAGTACAAAATTTTGCCAATTCTTTTCAAATCGCTTCATATTCTGCTCATCGCCTTTATTTCCCCGAACCAATTTCATGTACTCTTGTCGCTCGGTCACGGTGAAATCGAGTGTAATATTCTTCATCAAACTCATGTAGAAAAATCGACCAAGTCGAGTGGTATTTCGAATCGACCCTTGAGAGTTTCCCACCGGATCCTTGCTCTGCTTTTCCAAAAGCATGACTGCAACCTTTAGTTTCAACTCATCTTCTATGCCCATGTCTTCGAAAGTAGCAAGCAACCTCTTTAACCATTCCTTGGCAGCCATAGCATCACCTGAACCATCAAAAGCATTACATCCCAACTGTCTTGCTTCCTTCAGTAGCTTGGACAAAATTAAGCTCTGATTGATTTTACTGTCTTCCACTGGTGCTTGCTGAACTGAAGGCATTGGGGGTGGTGGTGGTGGTAGTACAGACACTGGCTCAGTATGGGGCTGTCCCCCAAACAAGCTCCAATAACCAAGGAAATCACGATATTCCTGATATGTCGGCTGACGACCCTGAGCATCCCAATATGCCTTAAAGGTTTGGAGAGCTTTAGGTGGTGGTGCTACTCCTGGGGTTACAGTCTGAGGTACAGGACATGGAACTCCAGGAGCATGCACAGAAGCTGCCACAGCAGGCTCATGTCCTGAATTGACCTCTTGCCTATGGGGAGAAGGAGGTTGAGCAGGAGTAGGTTCCCCAGAAGGAACACTAGCTCCTCGACGCGTACGTGGACGTTGTGCTGGCATTCTAACTGAAAAGAACAAAGAGAGACAAATTTTTAAGCTTAACTCCTATATGCACTTATGCTCAATGCAAATCAGTAATTGGATCTACTAGTCTTTAAGGAAATCAACAATTTTAGAATTTAAACTAAGATCAATGTAAACCACTAGCTCTGATACCACTAAAATTGTCACGCCCCGAACCTAACCGGGCACGTGGCAATCGCCACGACGACAAGAAGTGGGTCCCACAGCGACCCCACATTCAGGTCGCCGTAAGGCTCAATATAAACCTGTTATCACAATTATATAACTAGAAGACAACATAATAAAATATCACAAATAGGGTTCCCTAGTACTAGGAACCCTAAACACAAGTAGCAAATAATAATAAAGACAAACCGTGGGTTTTAAGATACAACCCGAAAAATATAAATACAAGAACCACATATAAGGTCAAGTCTAGTGGATCCATAGAGGGTACATGCATACTATAACAAACCTAAATAAGAAATGCAGATAAACCTCTCATCGCTGCAAACGACAACTACGTCCAACGTCGCGATCCCGAAAAAGATAAAAAGGGGGAGTGGTGAGTAATGAGAGGTTACCCAGTGAGTGGTGTCGAGCATAGATATAATAGAGTGATAAAGTATTTCAATGGTAATTCAAAAGAAATAATAATAGCATATAAAATCGGGTTCAAGTATTCAACATATTAACAAATAACACAAGATTCATCAATAGTAAAAATCAAATAACATTTTTTTAAACATAATGAACATAGCTCCAAAAATACAGTTGGCCTAAAAAGCAGCTCCCACACTAATCGTGGCACGACTAGTCGTGGGACCACCAAGGAGTTTTTAAAACTTTTTAAAAATTTAAAAGGGTGCCTTTCCTTGGTGTTGGCACCGAGATCCCCGTGTGGTGACCCCGGGTTTCTCACATAATGTAACCCCCTCGTCAATGGCTCCGCGCACCTCTTGACCCGGGGTAAACCGAGGGTTAACCACGCCGCCTCCCATCGGGCCGGACCGTGGAACCCCACACTGAAGTGTCGGACTAAAGTCCGCTGTCACCATCAAAACTAAATGCCACAATATAATTCTTTCCAACTTCCAATTCAAATAATCCATCATACAATGTTTAAATACTGAAATGTACATCAAAACCATATCTCATTTGCATATAAATACGAAATGCAAGTAAACATGTTTCTTTCAAATAAATAGGTATAAGCATTCTAGTTTTAACCATTTCAAGTAAATTCGTACTCAATATATATATATATATATATCAAAGGAAGTCAATTTATCATCAAGTTTATGTGATAAAACACATGAAGAAATACTTTTAGTCCTCTTATTAAATCTATGCAATTATAAATTTAACCACTCACGTAACCCGACTCGCCTCGCTCCCGAGACGCACTCATCGATTAGCGAGCTCCTTCCCTTGGAGGACGCTTCGCCACCGGATTCGGGAGTGAGAGAGGAATGAGTTTGGTATTGAAGTTCGCGGAAATTCTCGCGGAAAAATTTTTCTTCTAGGGGTATGCTCGACGAACAAGAAGAACAAGAAGCAAGGAAGCAAGAAGTGAAGAAGGAAAAAGAAGGTTCTAGGTTTTTTTCTCTCATTCATTTCATTTTTAAATAGGAAATGACCTAATTGCCCTCTTAATAGAAAAATCATATAAAATGGATCCAAATGACGGAATTGCCCCTGATTTTTCACATAAAAGCTACCATGCAAACATGCAAAAATGCCACTACTACTAAATGACCATTTTATCCCTAATGCAAGCATAAAAAAAAATCTAAATAGGCCCGAGGTCTAAATCAGGACAGGGTACAACAAAGGTACTGTAGTAAAAATACTGTAGCATGTACTGTTTATAGTCTGCCGAAGAAGGAGTTATCCAGAGAAGCCACACGGGCCGTGTGAAATATTCACATGGGCTTGTGGATTCCTGATTCCAGCCCTATTTAAGGTCGATTTCAGCCCCGATTTCAGGATTGTTTTCTCCATCTTTTCCCCAACTTGAGAGAGGGTTGCAGCTAGGATTTTGAGAGGTATTGGCTAGGGATTGGGAGAGGTTCTATGGCTCCGACATCGCGCTCCATTTGGAAGAAGGTTAGTGGGAGAGCTTTCGTTGGCACCAATCCGACGAGGTGTATTCTAGGCGGAACAAAGGGACTCTTGGACGAGTAGAGAACTCTCCACAAGACCATCGTCACGACCATCAAGGAGGTTTTCTATGGATTCTTTGATTTTACATTCGATTTCATTGATTGTAATTAGCTCCATGGAGAGCTAAACTCCCTAGTGGGTACTTGGATTGTGAACCCTAGGATGGAATTGTTTCTTTGAACCTTTTTATTATGCTTCCATTAATTGATGCTTTTATTGAGTTCTAATCTTGAATGCATTGATTGTATGAATACTCCCTTAGAGTGACACTAGGGTTGAGAGTTCTTGTTGGTAACCCTTGTGAGTGAGTGACACACCATGAGAGTTAGACAAAACTAGATTGAAGAGGGTTGAGAGGATGAGTCGAGAGGTAGCGGAGCGTCCCCTTTCCCCTCCAGTGTGATTTATTCTACCTCCAATTCCTCGAGTTCTTTGTGGTCATAGTAGAGTGAATGGACTAAGGGATGACCTTCCGCTGGGGCTTAGTTGCGTGTGCAATGGAGTGAAGCGTTGAAGTGATTTTAGCATCTAGGGCTTAATTGCGACTAGGGACTTTCCGCCTGGACCAAAGGGTTAAGTCTAAATATAGGAAGAGGATTTATCACTTGGAATTCCTAGAACTCATTGCAATTCTATACGAGTGCGAGGTTAAAAGATTGTTCAATTTCTCCTCCGGGACATGTATAGGGTTAGGCATGGTTGACCTTAGATTTGGGATTATGTATTAAAGGATCTCCACGACTCATTAATACATTAGTTAGGAAGCATATTAAAGGGTTTTTGCACTTGAAACGATTGTCCTAGGTGGATCAATATCCGAGTACCCCATTTATATCGATTGTCTTATCTCTCCTTTACTTGCTCTCTCTCTCTTGTCTCTCTTACTTCTGTTTGCATTACATCTTGTCACACAAATCACTATTCATACTTCGCTAGTTAAGAAACAATTTAAGTATTTTTTACTCCCTACTCCCTGTGGATACGATACCCACTCACCTGGGATTTTATTACTTCGATAAACCCGTGCATTTGCGGGACACACACAAGGGGCGTTGTTATTCCTTGAGGCTTCTATTGCCTTCCCAAGTCTTTACAACTCTTCAAACCTTCAAAACAAGCTCAAAACACTACCAAACCCCTCAATTTTTACTAGAATGAGATGATCAAACATACAACAATGCAAGACAATGATTTTAGCATAGAAACCCCTTCAAATCGAGGGAAAACCCACGGGACTCCTTAAAGCCTCTTACAAAGCTTCCACTATATCAATTAATGGAGATACAAGGGGTTCTCTCTAGCTAACTAGAGGTTTACAAGAGGAATGAGAGCATAACAAGTTAAGAGCTCACTCTCAATAACACATACATCACTAGGATAGATCCACACAATAAAGACATTAAGAAGAGATTAAGGGAAGATCAAACTTGGTAGGTTAGGAGAGCTACCCGCAGGGATTCTCTACCCGAGATTTGGGCAAGATCTGGTACTGATTTGCCATCCGATCGTCTTGCTTGCTCAAGCCCTAACTCCCTAACCCCCATTTGCTTCTTCTTCTTAGCTTCTTTCCTCTCCTCCCCCTTCTCACTCTCCAATGAATGTGAGAATTCATCAAATAGGGTTTTATGTGAAAACCCAACTTTGTCCTTGCCCTTTCCACCAATTGACGTAGCTTCATTTTTTTTCTTCTTTTTTTCATTTTATATTGGGCCAAAGCCCAACTTATTTCTTCTAGCCCAAATGGGCTAAAACAGAACAAACCTCCCCCTCAGCTCCATTTGGGGGCTTCATCCAAGAATACCCTTTACTTACATGCTTCAAGCTTCTCCTTAGGCAAGATCCTTTTCTTGTATACCCGCTTATACTTTAGTGTCTTCTTGCTTTTTGGAAGCTTCACTAAAAATCATAGTTGTGATTCTCATGCAAGGAGCTCATTCCTTCTTGCACTGCTTTAAACCACTTCTGCTTCTTGTCATTTAACTTAGCCTCTTGGTAGGATTCTGGCTCTCCACCATTACTAAGCATGGCAGACTTCACACAACATCTACTAGAAGGACAATGCTCTCTAGTAGTTCTTCTCAACTGAGATTCCACTAGTGGTGTTGGTGATGGTTGTTGTTCTTCTTCATCAGTTGATTTTATAGCATCAACTGAATGAGTTTGTCTTTCCCTTTCAACTGGCCTCATTCCATCATTCAGATAGGCTTGTGTTGATGATGCCCGTCAACTAGCTTTACTTCATTAGTTGGATGGGTTGAAATTACCCTCATCACCATCTTCTTGGACATCTCCTCCTTGATTTACATTCACCATAAGAAGGGATATAGGATCCAAATTGTCAGAAACTCCAATAGAGGAACTAGGAGATTCACCTTGGTTGCCATCGTCTATCACTTGGCCTTCAAGGAATACTACATCTCTGGTCCTGACAAATTTCCTGTTTACAAATAGATTTCTCGAATGACATGTACGCCAACTTGGCATTCACGCCATTTTTTTCTCTATAAACTTTAAATTCAAAGTGCATAAATCACTAAATTTTTAAAATTATAAAATGTTATAAAACCCTACCTAAAACTAAAAATCTTAAATCCAAATACTATAAAATTCTATATCCAAAATTTTAAAAACATAAACGCTAAACCTTAAATCATAAATCCTAAGCCATGAACCCTAAATTGTAAAGCACAAACCCCAGAAGAGTTTCCGGTTTACCGTTTACAAGTTTAGATAATGAAGAGAAATTAATTGGAAAAAAAAGAGAAAAAATTCTGATGTGGCAACTTCTGATTTGAGGGGATAAAATCTTATGTAGTGTGACCGTTTCAATGAATCCTAATTTAAGATACTTAATGATTAAGATGGTAGGCAAAAAAACAAAAAATTATAAGTCTTTGCTAATCTAGCCGTGCCCACTACTCACATAGATTGCAGCTCTACCCACTTGGGATCATGTACTATCTATTTAGAAATTTAGAAAGAGTGGGCAAACTTTATTAACTCAAAGATATCAGTTACCCACTCAAATTAATTATTTTTTTTTAAATTTTATATTACTGTGAAAAGACTTTCACAATTCCTGGTGTCAATGGCGGAACTAGAAGGAAAATAAAGGGGGAGCGGACTCGAAAAATTGAAACTAGGTTTAAAAAATTGTCCTTTAAAAAATTTATAAAAATATATATTCAAATTAGTTACAGGACATATTCATTATGGTTCGACCGAGCCAATTTGGGAAACAAAAAAAAAAAAGGCTATAAAGCAATTATAAATTTTTTTAGGAACTATCAAGTAAGAAATCAAGGGCCAAATAATAGATTTTTATAAATATTTCTTCTAAAAATATATATTTTCTATATGTTATATCCTAGTTTATAAACATCAAGTGGTCAAACAATAAATTTTTGCAAATTTTTTTTCTAAAAAATATAATATTTATACTATATAAACTAATTTATAATAAATGAATGAGTCAAATAATAGATTTTTGAAAAAAAAAAATTATACTATATTAACCCATTTATAAAATATTACTGGGTCGAATAATAAAATATTTTTCCCCTAAACATAATTTATTTAGTCTATACGTATTAGTATGCAAAAATTTGATATTTGTATAATATATATTTACAAATATATATTATAATATATATAATTGGATGGATATATATATATATATATATATATATATATATATATATATATATATATATATATATATATATATATATATATATATATATATACTTGGCTGGGTCAAGGGGGTGCTCAAGCACCCCCTTGACCCCCCTTCCTTCCGCCTTTGCTTGGTGTACTCACTTAAAGACATCCATGACCAGTTTCGGTTGTAAATATACCTAAAAGAGTAGATTCAAATATATAAAAATATAATTTTAATCATATCAAGTTAAATATTTTTAGGGTGTTTCCATATTTGGGGCCCTAACAATTAATGAAGTAGGTCATCCCACTTAAAAGAAAAAAAAAAAAAAAGCTATGTCAATTAATAAAAAGGCAAGCGCAAAAGGGTAATCTCAAGAGAAGGGGTTTTATTTTGATCGTCTTTCATTTGTGGGTGAGTGAGTGTGTGATACACTGGAGCAAGATTAGGGGAAAAAAAAGGACTCAAGGAGAAATAGAAAAAAAGGCTAGGGTTTGATGTTTACAAGAGAAACGGATAGCATTTCGTGCCGGATTTCGCGTACACTTCAGGTAGTACTCCTGGTAAGTAGATCTCCAAATCTCTCTTTTATCTCTCCTTGGGGTCAAAGTTTTCATTTTTGTGTGAAGATGATAAATCTGTGTTGTTGATAGTTTCTCCTTTTGGTTACCCATGCCATTATGCTTCTATATCTCTAGTTAGTTAGAGGGAAACCTTTATAACTCCATTGTTGATATAGTGGAAGCATTTCAAGTGGCTCTACAGAGTCCCATGGTTTTTCCCTCGATTAAGAGAGTTTTTCATGCTAAAATCAATGTTTTGTTTTAATTATTTGTATTTGTTGTAATAGAGGTCGCACAAGATCGGCAAAAAGGCATGCAGGCTCCTTACGGCCCCCATAGAGCTTGCATAGGATCAACAGAAAGGTTTACAGGTAGCATGCAGCCATAGACGAATTGTATAAGTGAACATCAATATTGCTATAGTAATCACAATTGCTATAGTAATAACAAATCGTAATAGTGCTATAGTCTTTAGCTGAGATTTTTTAACTATTGCAATGCTGAAAAACCCTGACAAATACCTTAATAATTAAAACATTGGATTTATCACCCACCAACAGTTCGGAATTCCAGCTTATCCAAACAATAAGTATGGGAAAGCTAAACAAACAATGAGAAGCTATTGACATTTGATCTTCCGATGTATGGAACCCATATTTATAATGTTTTGAAAGGTTCCTACCAACTTGATTCTCAAAAACTATACAAGTTTGCATTAATTATTAATAATTTGTGTGTTAAATACTTTAAAATTTAGAACTAATTCGTTTGTTTACCCTTCATCTCTCAACTAAAAGTTGAGAGGCATATTCCTTGCATTCAACAATTATCATTAGTTTATATATATATATATATATACATACTAATAGGTGACAAACACCCCTCAATTAAAAGATTGCCAAAAGGACAAATATGTATGAAAGTTACGGTGACTTACTGATCTCCTAGAAAAATCCTGCTACCTTACAACCACTGTTTCTCCCATAGGGGACATACACATAGACTGTGAATAATACTGATAAACAGTATTAGCCCAAGTATACTGCTTATATAGATTTTTTTAATCCTAATTGACTAGTTCTAATCCAAATATGATTTTATTTCAATTATAATGTCAATAAAAGAGGGAGATAATTATGAAAAGGAGGGATAATTTTTGAGAATCTCCCAATATCCTTTCTTAATTTGAATAAAAAATAATAATAACCATCCTTATCCAAGAGGATGGTTGGGATATAAAATAATTGTTTTTAATAAAAAAATAAAAAAATGAAAAAAAAGAAGGGAGGATAAATCCCTAAAATCATTTTCCAATATTTGATTTTTTTTTAAATAATAAATCCAAGGAAAAAAATCGGACATATTAAAATAAAAAAAAATATAGTAAGTAAATAAATCTGGAAAAAGTGAGGATAAAAAAGTAATAATAAAAAAATTAATTAATGATTCGGATAAAACAAAGAAGAGGATCCGGATGCTAAAAAAAATTAATTAATTAAAAAAAATATATTCAAGAAAAGATAATGATGAAAATAAAATATAAATAAATAAAATCGGCAAAAATTCATGAACAAGGATAATTATAATCTAATAAAAAAAATATAATATAATAAAAATCCCGGATTTCAGAAAAAAAACCAAGTAACAGCAAAAAAAAAATCAAAATAGATAAAAAAAAAGTGGAGAAGGATATATAAAAGAGGAGAGAGAGAAGAGACAGGAGAAAGAAAGATAGAGCCCTAGAGGAAGAGAGAGAGAGACTAGAGAAGAGAAGAAAGAGGGTCGGAGAGGCAATACAAAGAAGAACGGAGTAAACAAAAAGGAAACACTCTTGATCAAGCGGGTGGAGGAAAAAAGTGAACAAGGTATGATATTTAAAAGCATCTGGGTTTAATATGCATGGATGCATGGCAGATACAAAATTCAATTATATATATATATATTTGTATATATACTCATTCTCAAATCCTTTGCCCACTCATGGACGCATTGAATGCCTATTATATGATCATGGCTCTTTATATACATGTATGTGAAAAAAAGATAATGCATACATGGTACCATTCATATGAGCAAATCTCTTTTGATTTCTCTCTCTATCCTCTCTTCACCCTCAAACACGTGAATCCTATAAATGTCTAGCCATAGTGTTTATTTTCTAGTGGATATTCATGTTCATGTGTGCATATGTTAATGTGACACGGTCCACATCTCGCATGCAATAGCCAAGCCGTTGTCTTATGGTGTTTATTAGCCAAGATTAGGGAATGTCAATGCTATGCTGTCAAATATTTAAAAAAAAAATGAAATGATTAAAAAAAAAAGAAATTTGGAGAATGTGAAAAGTGAAATGTTGGAGGACTTATATAAAAATTGTAGAGAAATATGAAGCGTTGAAATTTTTTTTTGGACTTATTTGCAAAATTAACACAAAAAAAATGCAAAAAAAAAAAAGTTGAAATCTTGGATTTATTTAAAAAAATGAAAAAAAGAAGATGAGTTTCGGGGTTTATTTGCAAAATTTGATAGAATGTGAAAAAATGAGAAGTTAGAGGGTCTAGCTGCATAAATCCTTAAATTCGTAGGAATTCAAAGGAGTAATATGCAAAAATGCACGAGAGAGGTTAAAATGCAAAAAATGAAAAAAAAAAATGAAATTCTAGTGAAAGTCGAGGGTATTATTGTAAATTTGCATGCCCATTTCCACAAACTCATGTTGAGGCCAATGTAGTGGTAGAGAGCTCTCTTCGAGAGTTTCCTCATTACCTCTTGAGACTCTCTTGAGTGGATAAAAAATGATATGAAGACCATAAATCTCATGTTGAGGCCAATGTAGTGGTAGAGAGCTCTTTTTGAAGAGTTTCCTCGTTACCTCTTGAGACTCTCTTGAGTGAGTGGAAAATATTTTCAAGACCGCGAATCTCATGTTGAGGCCAATGTAGTGGTAGAGAGCTCTCTTTGAGAGTTACCTCATTACCTCTTGAGTGGATGAAAAAAATGATATGAAGACCATGAATCTCATGTTGAGATCCAATGTAGTGGTAGAGAGCTCTCTTCGAGAGTTTCCTCATTACCTCTTGAGATTATCTTGAGTGGATAAAAAATGATATGAAGACTATGAATCTCATGTTGAGGCCAATGTAGTGGTAGAGAACTCTCTTCGAGAGTTTCCTCATTACCTCTTGAGATTCTCTTGAGTGAGTAAGAAAATATATGTTGAAGACCATAAACTCATGCTGAGGTCCCCATCTAGTGGTAGAGAGCTCTTTTCAAGAGTTTCCTCATTACCTTTTTTCAGACTCTCTTGAGTGAACTAAAAATATGTTGAACATCAATTCTTGAAACCCTCTTAATGAAATAAAATAATTGAGTGAAAAAAAAACTTCTTAAATAAAAAATCTTTAAGGATCCACACGAACAAATAGGGGTCTTTCTCAAGCAAGGAAACTGTTGAACAATGCTCACACCACATATTTCAAAAAAGGAAAAAAAAAAAACTCTTTCAAATTGACTAAAAAGGTTCAATTGGTGAAAAACCCTAAGTGATAATGTTGAAGAAAGAGGCTTCAAAAAGCGTGAGACACCGAGCCTTCAAACTCCAAAATCAAGTTTATGGTTCACAAATAAATAGGGATCACTATCCAAAAATCCACAAAATATTCTTTAAAAAAAAACCAAGTCAAAGTAATCAAGTTAGTGACCAAATCATATGAATGGTCATGACTCAGAGATGCACAAGCTAAGGCTCAGAAGCATAGGAGAGTTGAGGCTTAAAAAAAAATTCAAATAATGGGACAAATGAGTTTAGAAATCTCGAGACATCAAAAGTCGAAGATTAAAAAGCTTCATGAGTCCAAGACTGAAAGCTTCACATGTGTGAAATGCCGGAGTTTTTAAAAGCCTAAATCAAATTTGTGATTCACAAACAAAGAGAAGTCACAACTTGAAATCCAGTTGATATTCAAGACACAAATAAGAAAGATAAGACCAAGGTCAACAAAGTCAAAGGAGACATCCTCAGTATGATCTTCATCGAAAAGTTAGGATAAAACAAAGTCAAAATAGATTCAAATTATGTAAAGCTAGAGAGAGATTAGGGAAATGAAATTATGAGAGTGAAAGTTTTCTAATCTTTGTATTCTCAATCAAATTTATGCAATTGGTCGAATTAATTTTCTCTCATTCATACTTTGTTCTTAATCGGAGGTTCCCATGCATTAGTCTGGGGTAATTAACATTAGAGGCTTGCCTCTTATGGAAGCCATGAACTCACAATCCCTTGAAGTTTAAAAAAAATTAAAATTTGATTTGTGATCCATATTTTAACCGGTCTAACCCTAATTAAAGACCGGGAGAAAAGAAAGGAGCCCGCAAATTCTAGCATGCCCGTTGGCGACTAACTTCTCCTACCATCTTTAAAACAAAGTGTGAATGAGAAATTAAAAAAAAAATATATATAAAAAAAAGAGCCATCCAGTGTTGTTAATGTGACGTTTTCCTTTTAGGTTTTCACAATGGCACCAACAAACAACACCAACAATGCAGCTGCATCATGCACCATTTTCCTTGGGGAAGGCACTCAGGTGAAGCTTCCTTATGCTTCTGTTTATACAGGTGTTGCTGGAGCTGAGATTCAATTTGGAACTGTCTCGGAGTATGTCAACTTTGTGCCAAGTCCACCATCATCACCAACTGAGGTTCATGTCCCACGCTTGCCATTAAGGAGATGTCGCTCAAATGTGATTATGCTTGCTGAGGTCAAAGAAAGCACCGTTGCTGCTAAAGCATCTGTTTTTGACCGGCTCACCTTTCCAATGAAAGTCATGAACATTAAGGGAGGAGAGGATAAAGAAGAGCCTTCATTCACAATCACTACTAAAGGAGAAGAAAGTGGTATCTTTAAGAAGCTCAAAGCTACCCCAACAAAATCCTTTATGGTGGGGGCACCCAAGATTGACTAAGAGGAAGATACCCTCACCTCAGGAGAAAGCGAGTTTGTCTCGTTCCAAGACTTGGGGAATGGTTCTTCAAGTTCATTTACTAACTCTTTCGCACTACTGTGAATGGTGAAGGAGAACTCTACAACTGGTGAGCTTCGATCCCAACAGAATGACATGAAAAAAAGGGGGCAGACTACCAAAGTTCCACCACTTGAAGGGCACTTTTACCAAGAAGATTTATAACAACTACACCTCTTACAAGAAGTTACAGACTGAAAAGATGACACTGAGGGAGTTCTATCTAAGGAAAAAGAACTTACTCTCAGAGTCACGAGCTTCGGTGTTTGATAGGCTTGCATTGTCGAAGAAGCAAGCTTACAAGAAGACCACACCTTTTGTTTCTCGTTCAAAGTTCCAATGGATAAGGCAACAAGATGAAGAGACAGAGGACCTAGAAGTACATACTGTACGGGTAATTGCTGAAGGGTCTGAACACCCACCTGAGCCATAGAGTCCCTTCACTAGGCTGAGAAAGAAGGCAGTAGTTGGTACAAGTGGCATATAAGAAGAAGACTTAAATCAAGCATTACAAAAAAGGGCAAAATCCTTCTCCTAAGCCGGGTTTCAAACTTCTCCTAGGAGGAATAATGATTCAAGTGAAGAAGAAGATGACCACCTTATTTTTACATCAAATAAAGATCCAATGTTTGCAAAATTAAAGAAATAATTGGATCAACGAGAGAAGGATCACATATCTATAATACATACTGTGGTATCTTTGACTGGCGTGATCTCTCGTTTGAGTGATCAAGTCCAAAATCTTCTCCATGATAATTCAAGGGTTCATAGGCAAGCACCATCCATACAAGTTGTTCAAGAGGAAGAAGATGATGAAGAAGAAGTACTGGGGTTACATGAGCAAGCTGGAACATCGGCAGTGCCTGAGCCAATGATTTCTCGAGAATAAATACAAAAGATAGTTGCTGTACAATTGAAGCAAGCCAAGGGTGCTACACTAAAAAATGATGGTGATAAACCGTACTCCAGCTTTCATGATCAAGTAGCTTATCCTAAAGGATATAATGTTCCTAAGTTTAAGCAGTTTAATGGCTTAGGGAACCCTGATCAACATTTAGCTCATTTCATAACAGCGGGGACAGAAGCAACAACCCGTCTTTGTTGTTAAGACAATTTGCCGCTAGTTTAACTGGTGTGGCTTTCTAATGGTATGCAAACTTGCAACCTGAATCTATTCAAAACATGGCAGCAAATGAAAGACTCATTTAGGGTCCTGTTCGGCGGAGTCACTGATAAAATTACCATAGCTGATCTAGCTAACACAAGGCAGAACAAGGATGAGAAGATTATTGACTATGTGATGAGATGGCGTAACTTGAGCATCAAGTGTGAGCAGCCTCTTGATCAGATACAAGTAGTGGGGCTGTTGGTGGGAAACATTGATAATTGGATGGCACCTTTCCTCAGCTCATCTGATATCCATACCTTCCAAGATTTGATCTCTCAAGTAAAGAAGATGGAAAGAACTAGTCCAAAGGTGGTGTCTACGATGCAACCCACTAGGGTAGATAAAGAAAGCCAAAGAAGCCAGAAGGTGTTAAACATGTGGCATTGGCAACCGATAAAGTGAAGGAGGAAACAAAACCACCAAATTATAACAAACCAAAGCCACCTGCACTTGGGGATGGAAATGAACCAACAAAGCCTTTAAGATCTCTTCAGTAAAGGATGAGCAAAAAGTATTCTTTCAGAAGAGACAAAGTAATGAAGATATTTAAAGATGCATTGAAGGTGGGACTGCAGCTACCAAAAAGCAAGCGGCCCAAAGAAGCAAATAAGAAAGATCACCCAAATTTTTGCCCATACCATAGAATACTGGGTCATTCGACCGAGAACTGCTATGTCTTTAAAGATTGGATTGAGCGGCAATATCAAGAAGGGAAGATTACTTTATCTAAAAGTGTATTGCTCGATCAACTAGCGGAGCATACCAATTATGTGTCAATTGCATTGCAAGAAGAAGCTTTATGGGGGCAAGATGCATGCGGCATGTCAGAGAGTATGCAAGCTGAAAGAGGTTCTCAAGTTCCTAAGGAGCCTGCTTCTCTTGGAGTTCCAGAAGGCTTATTAAAATTTTTATCTCAAAGAAATAAAAAGAGATGTTGAAGAAATTGGGGGAGCTCCCTAGTATCGAGTGGCGGAAAGCTCAAGGCCCTGATGAGAAGCCTAAGCAAAAAGCCAAGAAGAATAAAAAGATCAAAAAACAAGAAAAACAAGCAAAATCAGATAAAGCCTGTAGAACTCCATTATAAGAAATCGATTATTGAAGAATATATCGACTCATTGGAAGATTACCAACAAAAGGAAAGAGCCTTGATTACGCTTGGCGACTACCTTCCGAATGAAGTTAAAGAGATACTTGAAGCATTAGGTGGGTCTGAAGATGAAAAGTTCATAATCGAGACATGTAGAGCCATCACCATTTATGAAGATGAGATGGAGAGTGATAATGATGAAGATGAGCTTGAGCTCTATTACCCTGATGGAGATAGGGATGTAAATGGGGCGGGGCGGGGCGGGGAATGGGATCCCCGTCAGAGGCGGCTCAAGGCTTATAAAGGCCTAAAGCTCAAGCATAAAACTGACCTTAATTAGTTAATAAAAAAATTATTAAAAAATATTGAAGCTACATTTTTTTAAATAGATTTGTTTGTTGGGAGAAGAAGATAATTAATTATGTATTGAACCTACATTTTTTTTGGAAATAGATTTGTTTGTTGGGAGAAAAACATAATTAATTATACATTAAAGTAAAAAAATTAAGAACTTAATTTATTAGTTTTATTTTAAAAAGCTAGTTGATGGAAGATTTGAAATTAGTGCAGAATTAATAAAAAGGTTTAAATATTATACAACAAATAATTATTATGATTTCAAGGATATGATTTTAAAATTTTTAAAAATTTAAAGTTAATAATGAGGCTACAAATTAAATTTTGAATTATTATTTACTATTATAACCATAATGATAAGATTTTAAAAACTATATTGATTTAAATTTAGATGAGGCCCCTAGGGGCCTAAAGCGGTTGCTTGATTGGCTTTACCCTTGAGCCGCCCATGATCCCCGTCCCCATCCCCGCTTCCCACGGGGCGGGAATTCCCGCCTCCAAATTTCTCGCGGGGAAAAATTCTCCCCACTCACTCCCCCGCGGGGATCCCCACGGGTTCGGGGAATCACCGTCCCCCACAATTTTTTTTTATTACATAAAATTCTAATAATACTATGTGTCAATATATATATATATATATATATATATATATATATATATATATATATATAATTTTTAAACTAATTTTTATTATTTTATCTCATAATATATAATAAAATTAATTTTAAAAAAATATTATATCTTTAAAGTTGATAAATAGTTTATTTTATCTAATCTTAATGTTACCTTAATTTTTATAGAAAATAAAAAAAAATTATTAATTTTTTTTAAAAAAATTTCATATAATTATATTCATACATCACACGAGAGTAACACTAGTATTACTAAAAGTCTAAAACATTATTAATAAATACCAAAAATATATATTTTTTAAATCCAAATATTTGGTCCTTATAATCTTATATTCATATTGAATTTTTTAAATAAATAAATAAATAATCATATAAGTTATTTTCAATATATATATATATATATATATATATAATTAAAAATCAGGGAATCCCCGTGGGATCCGTGCGGGGAGCGGGGCGGGGAATGCCCTCCCCGCCCCTGCCCCGCCCCGCGAGGCGGGGAGGGATTTTCCCCAGTTCCCCGCCCCATTTACATCCCTAAATGGAGATGATTATGAGATTGAGCAACTCTATGATCGGTATGGAAGGCCTTATATTAGTATGAAGTAGAAAAAGAAACAAGCTTTTAAAGAAAGGGTTCGGATGGCAAATGCAAGATTGCGAGAAATGCCAACACAATCCTCTAAGACAGGTCAACATTGTCCAAGAAAGGTACCTAACATAAAGTTCTCAGAAAGGTTATACCATATGAGAAGATTATGTCCTTCATCCAAGAGATGACATATGACCTCACTCATCGAAAGCCACATGTTCCAGATGTCATATCATTGGACTCTTATATCATATCATTGGACTAACTAATGGTTGACTTAGTTTTTAATTGTCTTCTCCATCTCTTTTTCCTTACATGTGTATGTGTCATCCTTTATTTTCACTATTTGATGATGGTAAATGAATATTTATTAATTTTATGAACCTATAAATTATATATTATATTAAAATTATTTAATCAATAAATAAATATTTATTAATTTGACATATGGCAGATTTTAGTAGAAAACTTTTTAAATCGATTTAGATTTGAGTTTAAAATTGTATTTTTCATTGCTATTCACATTATTGACATCCGTATTCATTATGTTTTCCTGGTGATCTAAACTTTTAGTAAATTCATTTAATAAAATCTAACTATGAACACAAATAGTAAATCTTTGTTTATTATTATTTTCAAAAACCATATCATTATTATTTTTTTAATTTTAAAATTCCTCTAAATCATTGAATGTATTAAATTATTAACTTTTTTTTTTTCCACAACCCCAATTGAAAACTTCATCACAATACAATTTCTATGTAATAATTGCATGCACCTTAAATCTTTGTTGTTGCAACAAATAACTCACCAACCTCCAACTCATCAATAGTTCATGATTAACTTTTGTCAAAATGTGGAAAAGCCAATATTATCCACAAGAAATAAACTATTCTTTAAAAAATAAAATATAATTTCGGTTGTTTTTACACATAATTTATGGTACCAATCAAGCCGTCCTTTCACAATTAACCCCCCCAAAAAAAAAACCTGAAAACACAAGCTTCAGCCATTTTAAAAAGGAAAAAGAAAAGTTTTTTAGTCAGAAAAATGGTTGCTAGTAATATACAAAACTAGGTAGAAAGACTGATAATTCAACAACATAATAATTAAAAGACATCATCACATCATATATCATTCAATACATGCATAATGCAAGCATCATAGAACACTAAAATATTATCCTTTCATTCAATGAGACATCTACAGAGCAAAAATGTGTATTTTCAGGAAATAACATCTAATGAACTCACAGACCAGGGAATTAAAACATCTCATGGTAACTAACAAATGATCTTCTGATCATAAAACAGTAGTATTCTTCACAAATCAAATGAATATTGCAATTGGCAATAAAAAGAAATAATTATGAATGAATGAATTGTGGCCTCATGTTATCTACTTGGCCCATGCAACTGCATCAATCTCAGCTTGGGCACTTCTATATAGCTCCAGTCTCTTGGCCAGAGCAGCCCTGCGCTCCATGACTGCTGGATCTTCATCGAGCATTGACGACAACTGCTTTGTCTAAAGAATTCGGGGAAAAAAACATTTTAATAATCACACGGAGAAATGTATCTAATTTGAATCAATAAACCAATGTTGATATCTGAATGAAAGTGATCATATTCATACATAATCCTCTTATGAATCTCAGGAGAAACTGAAGACAGTAATGAGCAATATGAAGATCATTTTAATAATCACACGGACAGATGTATCTCATTTGAATCAATAAACCAGTGTTGATATCTGAATGAAAATGATCATATACTTGCATAATCCTCGGTATGAATCTCAGAAGAAACTGAAGACAATAATGAGCAATATGAAGATCTTTTTATAATCATATGGAGAGATGCATCTCATCTAAATTAACATTGCAATATCAATATCTAAATAATCAGAATGAAAGCAATAATATATTTGCATAACCCTTTGTATAAATCTCAGGAGAAACAGAAGACAACAATGAGTAACAAGATGAATTCAATAAAAGAAGAAACTCCCCCTCTTTGTTGATCAGAACTTCGTAGTAGGCTGTATTGTCTCACATAGTTTTACAAATCAATTTTCTTCTAGTTATTACTCTTAGATGTAAAATGGACATATTATCTAGGTATGATTCAACTCAAAAGCTTAAGCTGATAGGATGATAAACCTAGCTTGTATATTCAAATTCATATTTTTCAAATTAACCAATGTGGGAATATTAGCTATTTAATATGTCACTTGATAGGTGGTAGTCCAAATTAACTAAACATATTGCAAACAAACCAAATAAACCAAACAAACAAACCTTTGTTATCATATAAATGCAATATAAAATAAACAAATCAAACTATGAATATAATATTCAAACCAGGAGAATAGTCTTTCACAGACAACTTTAAAGGCACGACTCACTCTCTTTAAATAAAAATAGGATCAGGAATTTTTGAAGTTAACAGAAAAAGCATTAATACCTTTATACTTTAAACATATATTATTACCCTAACAAGGTTAATAGATGACAATAACAACAATACAAAATAAAGATTTTTATTTTTTTTTTTGTAAATGAGGAGCTATTTAAGAGAATGTCAAAAAGAACATCATTTAGCGTATCCTTGTAGCTATGAGCTTCCCAAGTATTACCAAGAACATGCAAGGTAAATAAGGACGGTGGACAAGTCTATCAATCAATGATGTAATATAGGAATAACTCACATTAATGAGTTAATGAACAATATAACAGCTTAATGTTCATCAACAATGGTAACTCAAACTTTATGCTCACTCTTGAAAAACAAGTGCTTGTCCAAGTGTAAAAATTCATAAGCTCATAAATTTGATGTGACACCATTTCTTTTGTCGTTGTTTGTCTCAAAAAAATGAAGAAATAAAACATTCTTAAGAGCCTACTTAACTATTAAAGAAAGATTCGGCATTTGACTTAAAAGATAGCATGAAATAAGATTGAGCCTAAAGGTAGATCAAATAATACATAGATGCATGAATATTATTATTACCTCTTTCTTTCCTAGCTCTGCAAAGAAATGATCTAGCAAGGTGCGTTTAGCCTCACGCACTTGACAGTAAACGATAGACTTGGGGATGGAGTTTCGCAAGCTGGCACATACCATATTAACATATGACAGAACAGTTGTCCCTGTCAAGTCGGCAGAAAAGAATCATATACTCAATGCAGTGAAATGATATTCGACTAAATGCAAAAGCATAGCAAATATATATTAAACTACCAAGAGAAAATAAAATAAAATAAATTTCTTTTTTTCCTAATAAAAAAGAAATGTCTAAGAGAACATCATGATTAGAGATTCATGCAAATTCAAATCATATGAGCCTTTGAGGTGATTAACAAATAAATTCATTTAGGAAACTATACAGCGCTAGCAAGAGGTTGTTATCTTGTAAAAGCACCATTAAAACAAAATAGAAGACTCACCTATTCGCCTGAGATACGAGTCATTGTATCTATCAAAAATTGAATGAGTAGGATTTCCGCCTTTCTCAGCATCCTGAGGAAGCTTCCGGAAAAAATCAACAGTCAGGTAGCAACATTCCATGTCTACTAGCTTAAGAGTTGCTCTCTTGCTTTCATTCCTCATTCTTTCTAATGAATCAACGGCAGCATTTCCAACTTCCACTTTGAGAGAAGGATATTGCTTCAGCTCCTATAAGAGTCATTTGATGTTTCACTAAACTAAGACTGCCAAATAAAAAAAAAAGATTCTACAATTATACAAAAATATTTAAATCTAAAAAGGTAGAATCCTTGTCACATTTTGCCAGTTCAGACAAAGAACTGAGAAATTTCTTTTTCTAAATCCTTCATAGTTGGTCCATATTCGGGATCAACATAGCAGTTGTAAGTTACATCAGTTACAGATATATATACAAGAAAGGGTTTGCACCAGGACAATTGGCTTTAAGGGTAATTTAAGTTTCAAGAAAACAAAAAGAATAACAAGAAACACTACTTGCTATAGTCTATGTTTTTCTTTAATTTCTTTACTGTGTTGGCTTAAGTGTCCTGGATATAGTAGCTGTTTCTACAAATTCAAGCTATAACAAAACATGGTTTTAAGGTGCAATTTCGATCCACCCAACAGTATTTGTTTTAGTTATTTCATTCCTTTCAGTCATGGTATAATAACCAATTTAAGTTGGGAATCTTGAGGAGAATGACAAAGTAATTAACATGTTGATGGGTGTCCAGTAAAGAAAACTTACTGAGGTTTCATTTATAGCCTTGTGAACCAACTCCTTCAGTATCGAATGAACCTAGAAGAATATATAAAAATTAATATTTAATTACCAAAATTTCAAGATAAAATAATTTCCAATTATGTACACACACATGTACATATGTATATATGCATTGATTTGTCAGCGTCGGCCACTACCAATTTCATAAACCATACACCCAAAGTTAGTGTAGACATGTGAAAATAGTCTAATGATCTTGAAATGGCAAAATAACAATAATACTAGCATATTGGCATTTATAATTGAAAACAATTAGTTAATTGTATTGCAAAGAGTATACCATTAAGAGAACATTTACTATCACATTGGCATTTCTTGAATTTTGAAAAAATTATGAGAATCTTTCAGTTTAGATTTTCCTATTTTGATAAAATTATGAAAATCTTTCCTAGTTTAGATTTTCCTCTTTTCAAGGAGATTTTCTAGGAATATTTGAAGGATAGTTTCCTTAGTTAATATATTACATATTTCATTAGCTTTAAATAGTTGTCAATAGCTGTCTTTTAGAAGATTGTTAATCCTATAAATTGTGTTGTACTCTACCAATTATTCTCAATGAAGGAATTCACATCTTTTCCTTAAAACTTATATGGTATCAGAGCTTAAGGTTTAGGGCTGAAATTCTGTCTATTAACCATGGCGAAAACTTCAAAAACCAGCCCTTTTTCTTCATCTCCTTCTCCCACAGTAACCTTTGTCCAATCCATTACCACTTACTTGAACCCATATGCCTCCATCCACATCACAACCGTTAGATTGAATGGTAGGAATTTTTTAGAGTGGACTTAATCAGTGAAACTAGCTATAGACGGCAGGGGAAACTAGGTTTTTTTAACAAGGAAAGAGACAAAACTTGAGGAATCTGATCCTTTGTTTCGAAAATGGAGATATGAAAATTCCCTTATCACCACTTGGCTCCTCAATTCCATGGAGGAGTCTATTAGGAAATCCTACATCTTCATGTCGGATGCAATTCTTGAGACTTATTCGGACGTGGATCCGGACGTGGAGAATCATTCACAGGCTTATGAGTTGAAAACCCGGTTGTGGAACTCTAAATAAGGAGAAGTCGATATTACCACATATTACAATAATTTACGGTTTAAGAAACGTAAAAACTTACGGTTTAAGAAACGTAAAGAAATTGATCGAGTTTTCATGTTTTTAGCTGGTGTAAATGCAGGTTTTGATGATGTTAAAGGGCATGTTCTAGGTAGGTACCCTTTTCCTTCTATTCGTGAGGTTTTCTCCGAACTCAGACAAGAAGAAGAACGAAAACGAGTCAGGTCATGCCCCTCTTCGCAACCTGCAGAACTTGAAGTATCGCTCTTAGCTACCCATGGTATTGATGCTGCTTCTAATAGGAAGAAAAAACCTTGGTGTGAGCATTGGAAACAACACTGGCACACCAAGGAATCTTGCTGGAAACTTCATGGGAAGCCACAAAACTGGCAGCCAAGTTGGAAGAAAAAACAGGAGGGAGGAAGAGCTTTCAACATTGTGTTTGAGACCACTGCAGAGCCTACTTCTACTTCAGGATAGTCTCAATCTCCATTCACCATAGAACAAATCGAGCACCTTTTTAAACTCTTTAACTCCACAGTTTTCTAATTTTTCTACCACTCCTTCTACCTCTTATGCCCATCAAGGTAATCAAGCCCCCATTGCCTTTCTATCCTCCAGTATTTCTGATCCTTGGATAATAGATTCAGGTGCCACTGATCATATGACCAGCTGTTCACATTTATTTTCATCCTATAGTCCCTGTGCAAGAAATAACAAAATTAAGGTGGCAGATGGCTCATACTCGGCCATAGCCAGGACTAGTTCCATCAAAATTTCTTCATGTCTAATATTGAAAGATGTGTTACATGTTCCTAGATTGCCATGTAATTTACTGTCAATCAGTAAATTGACTCTTAACCAAAATTGGCGTGATAATTTTTTCCCATCTCAAAGTGAATTTCAGGACTTGGCCTCGGGCTAATGTAAGTGGTGGACTTTACTATTTGGATGATGGATCTCTTCCGAAAGATTCTGTTTCAACTTCTTGTTTAGGTGTTATTTTCGGTTCTAGTAAGAATGATATTATGTTATGGAATTTTAGGCTAGGACATCCAACTTTTCATTATTTAAAACGATTGTTTCCAAGTTTATTTTCTCAAAAAGATCCATCTTCCTTTCAATGTGAAATTTGTGTTTTGGCAAAAATGCATAGATCTCCTTATAATTCTCGGCCATATGTTCCTTCAAAACCATTTTCTCTTGTGCATAGTGATATTTGGGGACCATCTAGAATTGCAACAATTTCTGGAAAACGATGGTTTGTCGTATTTATAGATGATCACAGTCATCACACATGATTAAGTTGGGTTTATCTAATGGAATATAAATCTGAAGTGGAAAATATTTTAAAAAGATTTTACAACATGGTTTGTAATCAATTTGAGACTAAAATTAAGGTTTTGAGAAGTGATAATAGTCATGAGTATTTCACAAAGCATTTGAGCAATTTTTTCTCACAAAATGGAATTTTTCACCAAAGTTATTGTGTTAAAACACCCCAACAAAATGGTATTGCTGAAAGAAAAAATAGACATATTTTGGAAGTTGCTAGAGCACTGCTTTTTACTCATAAAGTTTCAAAAATTTTCTGGGGGGATGCAGTTTTAACAGCAACACTTTTGATTAACTGAATGCCCTCAAAAGTTTTATACTTTGCAACACCATTACAAAAGTTTTCCGAAATTTTTCCACACTCTAGACTTCAATCCAATTTGCCAATTAAAACCTTTGGTTGCACAGTTTTTATCCACAATAAGGAATTAAACTGAGGTAAATTAGATCCTAAAGTGAACAAGTGCGTTTTTCTTGATATCCTCCAAACCAAAAGGGGTACAAATGTTATGATCTTGAAAAACAAAAATATTTTGTCACCTTTGATGTTTAGTTTTTTGAGAATGATTCCTATTTCAAGCCTCATTTTCTGGGGGAGAAAGAACATGCAGATTCGGTTTTAAGAGGAGAGGAAAATCTAGAAAGTCAAAATTAAAGTGATTTATTTTTCAATAAACAACTTTCTCATGAAACTACCTTGCATAATTCTGATTTTTTAACACTTTTAAATGGGACACAAGATTCTCCAAGGAATGGGTCTGATTTACGAAAAAATTCTAGTGGGTTTGACATTATGGATCTTCATGAAAATAATTCTTCCAATGTTCAAAGTAATGAAAATATGGATTTACCTAATATCAATCCAAATAGCACCAAAAATAATTCTATGAACAGATTTGGGATAATTTTCTCAAAAGAGAACTAAAGTTGGGAGAATTGTCTGAGAACTTGCAGCATAGTCAAGAAAAAGCCTCGTTGTCAAACTTTATAATTCCAGGTTCGAATCCACTTCCTCAAAATAATGATCTTGATTTACCTATTGCACTCAAAAAAGAAACCAGAGCATGCACTAGGCGTCCTCTATATTCATTGTCTAATTTTGTACCATACAAAAAATATCTTCTTCTTTTCATGCTTTTGTCACTCAACTCTCACATGTGGGAATTCCAAAGAGTATTAAAGATGCAATGCAAGTTCCAGAATGGAAAGTGTTGAAGTTTTGAGAGGAAATAAATCTTTCTTCTATTTCTTAAATGAAGAATACAATGTGATTTATATACACAAGGCAGCAAATAGTGTCTGCCATAAAAACAGGCACCTGTCTGCCATAAAGGCTGGTAGATGTCTGCCAGAAAAGCTGGCAGCTTCTCAGCCATAAAAACTGGCCTAAAAAACAACAAAGTTTAAACTAACTTTGATAGGAATTCAACAGAAAGAAGCTGAGGGCTTTGGAGAAGAATCAGACATGGGAGTTGATGGACCGACCAAAGGAGAAGAGAACATTTGGGTGGAAGTGGGTGTTCACTATGAAATTTAAGCCTGATGGATCCTTGGAAAGATTCAAGGCACGTTTGGTTGCCAAAGGTTTCACTCAGATTTATGGGATTGATTACTCAGAAACTTTTGCTTCGATTGCTAAGCTCAACACAGTTCGTGTTCTTCTTTCCATTGCAGTAAATTTGGATTGGCAATTGTAACAACTAGACATCAAAAACGTTTTTCTAAATGGTGATTTGGAAGAAGAGGTGTTTATGGATGTCCCTCTGGGTTTTGAAGACAAGTTTGGTTCTAAGGTGTGCAGAATGAAAGTCTCTTTACGGGTTGAAACAATCTCCACGAGCATGGTTTGAGAAATTCACTAGTTCAATAAAGAGACAAGGGTATTCACAAGCTCAAGCAGACCATATGTTGTTGTTTAGAAGATCAAGTGAGGGAAGCATAGCAGTTCTTATTGTCTATTTAGATGACATTATCTTGGCAGGTAATGATACAGTAGAGATGGCTCGATTGATGGAAATTTTGGCAGATGAGTTTGAAATCAAGGACCTTGGAAGTCTCAAGTACTTTCTAGCGATGGAGATAGTTAGGTCTAAAGAAGGAATAGTAGTTAATCAAAGGAAATACATACTAGACCTTCTTAAAGACAATGGCATGAGTGGGTGCAAATAAGTTGACACCCCAGTTGATCCCAATAAAAAGTTGGGAGATAGCAAAGAAGACAATGTTGATACTTCTCAATACCAAAGACTTGATGGTAGACTTACCTGCTTATCTCACACACGGCCCGACATTGCCTTTGCTGTGAGCTTAATAAGTTAATTCATGACCTTTCCTCGGAAGACACACATGGAAGCAGCCTATAGAATACTTCGGTATCTTTAAGGTTCCCCCGGGAAAGGTTTATTGTTCAAAAAACAAGAAAGCCAGAGTATTGAAGCCTATATTGATGCTGATTTGGCAGGTTCAGTCAATGATAGAAGGTCTACAACTGGCTATTGTTGCTATGTTTGGGGGAACTTAGTTACTTGGCGAAGCAAGAAGCAAAATGTTGTTGCTCGCAGCAGTACGGAGGCTGAATTTAGAGCTACAACCAATGGATTATGTGAGTTGATTTGCCTACAATGAGTCATAGGAGATTTGCAGTTGAAGATAGAAGCTCTAATGAAACTTTATTGCAATAACAAGGCAGCTATTAGTATTGCTAATAATCTTGTGTAACACGGTCGAACCAAGCATGTGGAAATAGATTGGCACTTCATCAAGAAAAAACTTGAATCTGGGGCATTTGTTTTCCCTTTGCGCCCACGTCTCAACAGATAACCGACATCTTTACAAAGGGTCTCTTTAAACCAAGTTTTAATTTTTGTATTAGCAAGTTGGGTTTGAAAGATATCTGCAACTCAACCAACTTGAGGGGGAGTCTTGAATTTTGAAAAAATTATGAGAATCTTTCCTACTTTAGATTTTCCTACTTTGATAAAATTATGAAAATCTTTCCTAGTTTAGATTTTCCTATTTTGGAGGAGATTTTTTAGGAATATTTGAAGGATAGTTTCCTTAGTTAATATATTACAGATTTTATTAGCTGTACATAGTTGTCAATAGCTATCTTTTAGAAGATTGTAAATCCTATAAATTATGTTGTACTCTACTTGAAGGAATTCACATCTTTTCCTCAAAACTTATACCATTTATATAGTTAAAAGGCAAGGTTCATCCAGACAAGGACATGTTAAAATAAAAGATAATGAAAGGAAAGAGACAATAAAGAACACTCATAATGGTTTATATGGTAGTGTGGTATCTAGGTCAGATCCTTTAAAAAAGGAAGGAAAGGAAAAAAATATACAATTGCTAAATATAACACTAATCAAATATACACTAACCAAATATACAAACTAATTATAATTAGTATGATAGCTAATGTTTTCAAGGTTTCTTACACTTTCCCACAAGATCAACTATACATAATAAATAGTTCAAGCTTGTTCATCATTCTCTCCAAATTTGGTTTTCAAAAGCTCTTGGTGAGGACATCAATGACTTGACTTGAAGTGGGAACATACACCATGCATATTATTCCATCTTCCACTTTTTCTTTAATGAAGTGTCGATCCACTTTCATATGTTTTATTCTATCATAATAAATAGGGTTATGACTAATGTTAATTGTTTCTTTATTGTCTTAAATATTTTCATCCGTCTTTGTGTCAGAATTCTTAGTTCTCCGAGTTAATTCTTTAGCCATAACACTTCACATAGACCATGAGCAAGCAATCTTAGTTCTGCTTCTACAGTGCTTCTAGCCAATGCTAATTGTTTCCTACTCCTCCAAGTGACTAAGTTGCCCCAAATAAAGGAACAATAGCTAGAACTTGAACTTCTATTTACAATAAAACCAACCCAATCTGCACTTGTGAATACTTCAATTCCATGATTAAAGGTCTTTTTGAAGGATAACTCCCTACATGGGTTTTTTTAAAGAACCTTAACACTCGATTTACTGCTGCCATATGTTCCTTCATAGGAGTATCCATAAATTGACAGATGCAACTTATTGCATATGTCCCGTCTAGTATGAGAAAAATAAACTAGCTTATCAATCAATCTCTGAAATTTTCCTCAATCCGCTGGGATGCTTGCAATCACTCAACCTTACATTCGGATCCGTATGAGTTTCTATAGGTCTGCATCTTAACATGTCGGCCTCCTTTAACAAATCCAAGATATACTTTCTTTAAGTGTGAGAGATTCTTACTTTGTTTCTTGCAACTTCCATTCCTAAAAAAAAAAATTATCAAAGTTTCTTTAGATCCTCCAAATTCTTAAGCCAAATGGCCATTTCTTACTCTAGTCATCTCTTCAACATCTCCACCTGTAAGAATAATATCATCCACATAACAATTAGAATGGTTACTTCTCCTCTTTGTGTTTGTAAAACAAAGTGTGATCATCTTGACCTTGCACATATAATTGCTTTTTAATGACTCATGAATAGGTCAAATCATGCATGAGGAGACTGTTTTTAACCATATAGAGATTTTTGCACTCACACATCTTCCTTTGTCCATCTTGATTGAATCTAGGAGGAAGATCCACAAAAAATTTCTTAAGTTTACCATTCAAGAAAGCATTTTTGATATCCAGTTGTTGTAATGGCTAGTCCAGGTTGGCAATCAAGGACAAAAGAACTCATACAGTGTTGATTTTTTCTACCAAGCAAAATTTTCCTAATCATCAACTCCATTAGTTTGAGTATATCCCTTTCCCACTAGTTTGGCTTGATACCATTCTATTGTTCTGTGAGAATTACATTTGACTGTATATACAGCTAAGTTAGCTTTAAATTTTGGGTTTTCAACCACTTTCCACATTTCATTTTTTTCGAGGCACGAATTTCTTCCATGATGGTAGCATTCCATTCTAGTTTCTTCATAGCCTCATGCATTGTCTTTGGAATATCAATTCTTGATAAGTTAGTCACAAAAATCCTTATTTGTTTAGAAAGGTAGCAACAACTGATAGACATCGAGATTGGGTGATTTGTGCAAAATCGAGTTTCTTTTGTCAAAGCAATTGGAACATCCAAATCATGGTTTTTATAACTTGATTTCGAGTTGGACTCTTGAGGATGCGAGGCTCAATATCTTGTACCCCTTTTACTTATTTCCTCCGGAACATGGTAATAGTTCTTTAGCTTTAGGGTAATTTCTAGCTCTGTTTGTGAAACTATTGGTCAAAGTTAGAATGGCCTTGTCTTGGCACATGTACAAAAGCTACAGACTAACAAACACATGACTTTAACAAAAGAGCCCTCGCCACTTCCAGTAAAGGGTGAACTTTTCTTTTTTTTTGCTTGGTAACAACATCTTGTTTATGGGTTCAATATAGTAGAATTTGTATTCTTAAAAAAGTTAGCAAGAATCAAATTAAAATATTCCATGCCATTGTTAGTGCAGAGAATTTAAATCATTTATTGGATAGAGTATGGACCATTTTATAAAATTTTCTAGAAACATTCGTAGCATCAAATTTATCTGTATGAAGATAAACCCATGAAACCTATTTATGACCATCTATAAAAACAATAAACCATCGATGACATGTAAGAGAATCAACATGAGAGGGGCCATATATTACTATCAAACAAAGCAAATAGCTTAGAGGGACAATACTATTATGATGGTAAAAACACCCTAGTATGCTTAGCTACCTGACAAACATCACATTGAAAACACAAACCTTTTTTTTTTAATAAGAAAAGAAGTGCTTCTTGTAAACAAAACTTTGAGGTCCTAGGCTGTAAAGAAATAGCATAATTTGGTTGTTTGTAGTAACAGATGAAAAACCAAAACCCTTAGTCATAGGGGAATCACTTGAAAGATAGTAAAGGCTATTGATGACTTTAGCACTGTCAATCATCCCATATTTTAAGTCCTGCAAAACATAAGAGGATTTGGAGAAATGAGTACGACAATTTAGATCTGTTGTCAACTTGCAAATAGGCAAAAGATTGTGGGAGAGTCAACTTGAAAAGATTGAGAATCACCGAGTATCACATGATGGTGATGCTCTTCACGATAAACCTTAGCAAACACCTTGTCACTAGAGGGTAAAGGGTGTAGACCTAATAATCATCCTCAAACTTCATCGAGTTCCCTATTAAGGCCAACAAAAAAGTTATAAACTCTGTCCTTATCTTGCCACTTCTTGAATAAGAAAGCATCTTTAGAATCCATCTAAGAAGTAGTACTAAAAAGATTTGCTTCTTGCCATAATTTTCACAAGGGCTAAAATATTGTGTAACATTAAGGTCACCCTGATGGAGATTCTTGGCCTTGTTCCACAGCTTGAGCAATTGCGATGAATAGTCTAAATTTGAGTATGCCAGGCAAACTGCATTCTAGATTACTTTCACCATGGAATAGAAGAAATAAGTCTCTCTAATAGTGTCTTCCATAGATTGAATGGGCCACACCATCACCATAGAGTTGTTGGACTTCCCACGTTGTATAGGAAGGATCGCCTTGAGATGAGTGTGAAAAACCATCCACAAAGGCATATTTTCCCTTTCCACGTATCACCATGGTAGCCAAATTGGACCAATGAAGGTAATTTTTTCCATTCCGTTTTTGGGTGGTAATTTGGAATGTTGGAGAAGAATTTTCATCCATAGTAGTAGGAATAATTGTGAAGATAAATTTTCATATGATAGAAGGCATCTCAAAAACTTATCTCCACTTATTTGTGACATTTTATCTCTCTCTACTTGCCAAAACCATTTTTCCATTTTATACCAAAAAAGGTAATAGAAGAAAAGAGATAATAAATAACACTACTACGAAAAATAATTCTGCAAAGATGTCTCATAGCACCAGTTTCTATTTGAACATAACAAAGGAATCTCTTTGATCTTAAAGGTATTATAGCATTAGTTTTCTATTGGAATGGGATGTTTCCGACTCAACAGCAAAGTGGGACTTTTGACTAGGAAGAAACAAATAACATTTGATAATTCTTCACGTCAAGGGGCCACCATTCTGGCTATTGCAACTTATTAGATTAGGATCATCCATTCATGATGAATAAACAACAAAATGTTCAACTAGGAGCAAGAGGATTAGGGCCAGTTTTCTCATTTGCCTAGCAAAGGATGCAGTTCAACACGTGCCACAAGGAAAGTAATTTTGGTGATTCAATGGCCAGGATAGATAATAGATACTGACCTTTAAAATTTTTCTTTTGGCCAGATTTTGTTAAATAGCAAAGGATGCAGTTCAACATGTGTCATAAGGAATACATTTTTTTTTAGTCAAATTTTGTTAAAGGCAACATGCCCCTTTATGAGCGGTCTCCTTTTGCTTTTGTCCTCCTTTGTGTTTCCTTGCTCCCCCTTTCCATGGCAAGCGGGGGGCAAGCCTTTCCTTCTCCGCCTTACTAGGTGAAGATTACCTTATTAGTTCATCAATGTTCAAATCCCTCCCATCTCCATGATGGCCCTATGCTGGATAAATTGAAGGGTAGCACCTTTGATTTCATTTGTATGGACAATAATGCTCTTATGAGAGCCAGAATGAGCTTCCAAAACTCCTTGTATGGGAAGTTCTTTGGTAAGCCACCACCCTTTGATCAAGTAAAGTTGATTCTTCAAGCCAAGTGGAGTGAGATTCGAGTTGTTCATATTTCGGATCTTTCGAATGGTTACATACTGCTTTGGTGTTAGAGCATCCAACGGCTTCCTCGAAAATATTGATATCTCAAGATGATCCAACGGCTCCTGCCATAGGTTGCAACACTCGAGAAGACGTCTCTCATAAGTCACACTCCTCTTTGAGTTCCAAGGCATCCTCATCCATGATGACAGTTTTAGAAGACCCTAACCCTGAAGTAGGGAAGCAAAAGGACTCACGTCAGATGAATTCGAATCCTCTGGACTTGAGGTTCAACTCAAGAGGAGCACAAGACTGCAGATTGTTTTGAAGCTCATCTGATGCCGGTAGACAGGGTCTCAGCAGGGCTTCTTGCTCCTCGGCACTCCACAGGTGATTCCGACGAGGAGATGAGTGAGTTGGAGGCCTCCGACGATGATATGTCATAACCTGATGAGTTTGAAAATTCTATGACACTTGATCAGTTCCAGAATGAAGCTAGGAGGGAAGCTATGGTTCGCATGGTTTCCCAAGTTCCGGATGTCTACAATAAGAAAAGAAGGGTTGATAAAGGATGCAACAACTCTTAGGAGTCTATTGAAGCATATGTTGTTTTCTATTAGTGTGTTTCCTTTCTTTGATTGCCTGTCCTCTTCATGTTACAGGATGTTTCTTCCTTCCTAGCTCTTATTTTTTATTTATATTCTTGTTCATGGATTTGACCAAAATAATTTGTTGGAATTGCATGGAGTGTAGAGTCACGATACTTCCACTGGAATTTTTTAGCTAGTCGAGAAACTAGAGCTGATTATGTCCGTCTCAGTCGCTTTCGCTTGCGTCTGGGTCGTGATTGGAACTGGGCATCCATTGTGGCAGACGATTACTCTATAGGCATTTTAACCATTTGGAGGAAGGAGAGAGTCACTCCTATCATTATTATTCTGGGATTCTTGAAAATGTTTTTCCAGGAGAAGGAGCTGATTGGTCAGCAGTGATCAAGGATGCAAAAGAAATTGTTGACTTTTCATCCAACCAATGAAAAATAGGTTATAAGATTCTATAGCATTTTGTCTTGTCATTCTTATGCTTTAATGTACTAGATTTAGTTACTCTTAAGTACGAGATAAGGGGAGAATGATACTTTTGTGTTTCGGGACTCATGAGAGATGATGAACTTTTAAAAAGTTGCATTTTGTATTAAATGGGTAGGTCAACCTAATAAAATATGAGCAAGTGGAAAAAGCTTAGCTGATTACAAGCTCACCTTTCTTTTTAATCATTTTCCTCTATCTTTCTTCTTAATTCTTTTCTAAAATATACAAACTGTATCATCTGAATCTCAGACTTTAACAAGTACTAGTGGTACCAGAGCGAGCAGTAGAGAACAAGACCAGTAGAATGACTTTAAACACAGCTGTTTAGATCATAGGATCATAGGATCTCTGGGAGTTGGTAGAAAAGGGGTTTTCGGAACATGAGGATGAAGCAAAAGTGAGAAAATAAAAAGAAGGATAGCAAGGCTTTATATGTCATTAGCAAACACAGCTAAAGAACCTTGGAGTACTCTGCAAAGAGTGTGTCAAGGAAATCCCAAGATAGTGGCTGTTAAACTGCAGACCTTGAGATAATCATTTGAAACTCTCAGGATCAGAAGTAATGGAGTATATGGCTATATTACTAGAGTCATGGAGCTTATAAACCTGATGAGGTTATTGGGAAACACAATACCTGATGCTATGGCTGTTGGAAAGTTACTGAGGAGTCTAAGACTAAAGTTCAACCATGTTGTTACTATAATTGCGGAATCTAAAGACGTCGCTAAGCTGACTATGGATGAAGTGAGTGGATCACTTCTGGCTCATGAAGTGAGACTTATAAGATAAGCAGATGATCATGCTGAGAAGGAAGCGAAAACACTGTACATTAGAGGTGAAACATTGGGAATTAAAGATAGTAAAAAAGCTCCTATCATAGGTCGAGGGAGAAGTTTCTCTGGGGGAAGATCACGTGGAAGCGGAAAAGGCAGAGGAACTAATAATAGACAGCAACAAGATGAACAAAAAAGCTATTTGGCCATATGAAGATGGATTGTTGGTTTAGAGACAGAAATGCAGAGAAGGGGACTCTACTAGTTGCAGAAGATAAGTAAGTTAGCAATCTATTCATAGCTCAAGTTGAAGATGAAGAGAGCCACCTCATTCTGGCTGGTGGATAGTGGTTGCTCCAACCATATGTCCGGAACCATAGAATTGTTTAGAGACATTGATGAGTCTCATAAGATCACTGTGCGACTGGGTGATGATAAAAAGATTTGTTCAAAAAAAGAATTCTCTTTCCGCAACTAGGAGAAGAATAAAACTTCTGCATAATGTGTAGTATGTCTCGGATTTGGCCCATTATCTTTTGAGTGTTGGCTAATGGTAGGCGAGTGGATACTCAGTGACATTTGCTAAAGATTCATGTATCATCAGAGATGCCAAATCTAGAGAAAAACTGGTAATTATATCTAAAACCAGAAATAATATGTTTCCTCTTGATGTCTCTAGGGTTGGACAAGTTAATGTGGTATTGAATGTGAAGGAGAATTCAAAGATGTAGCATCTTCGGTTTGGTCACTCGCATTTTAAATCATTGAGAAGCTTGAAGAGTAATGGAATAGTGATAGGACTGCCCAATATGAGCAAATTACATCACTGTGAGACGTGTGATGGAGAAGCAGGTGAGAAAGCCATTCCAACCAAAAAACCTGGAAATGCTCATACTCGTCTGTAGTTGATACTCACAGGCATCTGTGGACTAATGCAGACAAGCTCTCTTGGAGGCAGTAGATATTATCTATTGTTTGTTGATGATCACAACCGTATGTGCCGGATATATTGCCTGAAACAAAAGTCAGAAGCTTGTGATACTTTCTAGAAGTTCAAACAAATGGTGGAGAAACAATATGGGTCAAAAATTAAGATGTTGTGAGCGAATAGAGGCGGTGAATTTACAAGTTGTAAATTCAATTCTTTCTGTGAGAGGCATGGCATCATAAAGCAGCTCACACCCCTTACTCGCCATAGTAAAACATAGTTCCAAAGAGGAAGAACTGGACCATCATGGACATGGCTAGAGCTTTGTTGAAGGACAAAAGGTTGCCAAACAATCTTTGGGCAGAAGCTGTGACTAAAAGTATACATCATCAATATCACACCCAACAGTGCTTTAAAGAACAAGACTCCTTATGAAGCCTGGTATGGGTTCAAACCCAAGGTGAGTCATCTGCAAGTATTTGGTTGCATTGCATACTCACTAATTCCATCCAACAAACTCCAAAAACTTGACACAAAATCTGAAAAATGTGTTTATCGGGTTGAGATTGCCAACAACTGTTCATCTTGACAGTGGTGGTGCAATTCACTCTGAGGTTAGTACTGAAGAAGGTAGTGGTGTTGAGTCTATTCCAAGTGATAAATCACCAGTGGGAAAACTAAGACTGCTGAAAAACATCTACGAGAGTTGCACATTCACTCTCAATGTAGCTGATCCATTCACGTATGAAGAAGTAGTTAAGACAGAGGTCTAGAGAAAAGCCATGAGTGAAGAATTGGATGCTATTAGGTGAAGTGGCACTTGGGAATTGGTGGAACTTCCACCAAACAAGAAGGTTGTGCAGTTGAAGTGGATCTACAAGACAAAATACCACTCAGATGATAGAATTCAAAGATACAAAGCCCGCTTAGTTGCAAAAGGCTACACACAAAAGGCAGGAGTTGATTTTGATGAAATTTATGCACCAGTTGCTAGAATGGAAATCGTGAGACTTCTTCTTGCCATAACAACATAGAGAAAGTGGCCTGTGTATCAGTTTGATCACAAATCCACCTTTCTAAATGGAGAAATACTCAAAGAGGTGAATGTAGAGCAACCTCTCAGCTACGAGATAAATGGAGAAGAAAACAAGGTGCTCAAACTTAAAAAGGCACTGTATGGCCTTAAGCAAGAACCTAGCGCTTGGTATGCAAAGATTGATGGCTATCTTCAGAGCAAAGGGTTTGTGAGAAGCTTGAATGAGCACACTCTTACAAACGAATAGATGAAAGTGATCCTTTACCACTTGTGCGCATTTATCTTGATGATATTGTTTATTTAAGCTCCTCACAGGCAATAGTTGAAAAATTCAAGCAGGAAATGAAGCAAACAGGGGGTAATGAGTTCATTACAAAGAGAAGATATGTTGAAGAGACACTGAAATTGTTTAAGATGCATCAGTGTAAGCCTGTCACCACCCCAATGAACTTTAATGAGAGATTTCAAGTTGAAGATGATACAGGAACTATAGACTCCAGAAGTTACAGAAGTCTAGTTGGAAGACTTCTTAATTTGACACATACTCGTCCCGACATAGCTTGTACAGTGAACATGTTGTCCAGGTTTGTTAGCAAACCTACTAGAAAGCATCTTGGAGCTGTGAAGCATCTACTAAGATACATTGCAAGAACAAGCTTCTTTGGAATAAGGTACACTAAAACAGAAGACTGCAAACTGAGAAGCTTTACTAACAGTGATTAAAGAGGATCAATTATGGACAGACGAAGCATATCAGGCATAGTGTTTGATCTAGGTTCAGGGGCCATTTCATCAGGCTCTAAGAAACAAGATGTGACTGCCCTCTCTGTAACTTAAGTTGAATATATAGCTGGTGCTGCAGCAACCTGTCAGGGTGTGGCTGAAGAGAATGATGGAGGATTGTGGAACGAAGCAAGACAGTGCTGTTGAGATTTGGTGTGACAACAGATCTGCAATTGAGATAGCTAAGAATCCTGCTTACCATGGAAGAACTAAACACATAGACATTCGATTTCACTTCATTTGCAGTTTGGTAACAGATGGGATGATTGTGTTGAAGCACTATAAATCTGAAGATTAAAAGGTAGATATACTTACCAAGCCACTGCCGGTGAAGAAACATAATTACTTAAGGATGTTATTAGGTGTTGAGGATTTTTCAAGCAAGGGAGGATGTTGCACAATGCTTGAAAATGTTCTTCTAGGAGAATGAGCTGACTAGTCAGCAGTGATCAAGGATGCAAAAGAAGTTGTTGACTTTTCAACCAGCCAATGAATGCACATACTCTCCACTACAAGCTAGTCTTTACACTAAGATTGCCTCACTTTACTTTAGCCAATGAAAGAATGGGTTCTCAGATTCTTTAGCATTTTGTCTTGTCATTATTATGTTTTAATGTAATAGATTTAGTTACTTTTACGTACGAGGTAAGGGGAGAATGTTACTTTTGTGTCTTGGGACTCATGTGAGATGATGAACTTTTAAAAAGTTGTCTTTTGTATTAAATGGGTTGGTCTCCCAGTAATGGATAAGGAATTGGAAAAAGCTTAGCTGGTTACAAGTGATGAGGATTGAAGTGCCACCCGTGAAGAAAGAACAATGGTGTTTGATGATGGTTCAAGTATCTCACCAGGTGTTTGTGATAATGTCTCTCAGATTTGTCTTTGGTCAATGCATAGAAGAAGAAGGAGACTATTCAAAAGAGATATTCCAACCAATGAGCACACAACACTCACCCCATATTATATTAAAAGTAAAGAAGAAAAGGAAACATAAAGCATCACAACTATTGGCCAGCAGCCTTAACTTAAGTTCTATTGGCCATAACACAATCTAGCTAAACTCAGGCATTGGCTGGTTACAAACACCAAAAGATAGAGAACATTAAAATATATATTCTTTTTCAAAAAATATACTTAGCTTAATAGAGGACCCTGTGCCGATACTTTCTCAGCTCTCATGTTCACCATGCTTTGCTAACACAGAGCCATACTGGTACTTCTCTTCTCCATTGCTGAAACCACACAACTTTTGCAGCATACCCCTATCCTCCACCCATGCCTCAGTTCCATCACCGCAGCTTCTCCTTACCTCCTGACAACTTCGTATCTTCAATCAAATCTCCAACAACAATTGCTACTTCCTTTTTGATCATCTTCCTCTATCTTTCTTCTTACTTCTCTTCCAAAATATACAAACTGTACCATCTGAATCTCAGACTTTATCAAGTAACAGCTATCTCCCGCTATGCCATTCACTTAGTTATTTTCCCTACTCACTCTGAAGCATGGATTCTTTCAATTCTTTACAACTCTAACCCAACTTAAGCCCAGTGGTAACTTTGGTATGAACTTTCTGGTATGTCCTCTATTAACCTTCCTTGGATTGTTATTGGGGATTTCAATGCTATGGTTTCTTTAGATGAGCATAAAGAGGGTCCCCATTAGTACTATTCTCGCAAAGCTCGTTTGTTTTCAGATTTTATTATGTTGAATGATCTTTTGGAAGTGGGTTTTATTGGTTCCAATTTTACTTAGTTCAACAACCGGTTAGTTTGGCGAGGTGCTGGGCCCGCCTTGGTCGGTGCCTCATTAACTCTAATTGGTTGTTTGATTTTGAGTCTTACTTTGTTGATCATTTTCTTCCTCATCTTTTTTCTAATCATGCTCCTCTTCTCCTTACTGCTTTTCCTAGCAATTTTCGCAAAAATAAAATTATTCATTTTGACAATTATTCGCTTGAATATTTGAGTTGCATTTATATGGTCAAGGATGCTTGGAATTTTAAACCCCATTACAACCAAATGCATGCCTTTTCACATTTCTTAGCTCGAACTAGGTCTCAGCTCATTAACTGGAGAGTTTCCAGCATGAATTCCATAGATACTAAACTTAGTGAATTGAATTGGATATTGAGGCCCTTGAGACCAATGGTGCTTCAAAAGCCCCTAGTAATATTTTTCATAATAATCTGCAAGCCGTTTATCATAAATTCTTTGCTCTTCAAAGAAAAAATTCCATTAAATAAGCACAGAGGGCTTGGCTCCTATGGGTTCAAAGTGGGGACCATAATACCAGTTTTTTTAATGACATTATTCATTATCGCAATCATTTGAATTCCACTAATGGTCACAATTTTACTCTTCATGTGGATGTTGAACATCTTTTTTTGAATTTTTATTCTCAACTTTGGTCGGATCCTTGTATTAAAAACTTTTTAGAAATCTTTCATGCTCTTCCTAATGATCTTCCTACGGTTTCTGATGATGATTGTGTTTTTCTCACTTGTTAAGTCACTAAAAATAAAGTTTTTCAAGCCTTTCTTTCTCTTCCATCTAGCAAAAGTCCTGGCCCGGATGGCCTCAATGTTGAATTCTATCGTTTCTTTTGGGATGACATTGGTGATCAACTCTTTTTGGCTTATCAGTATTTTTTTGCTAATACTGTTATGTCTAGGAGTTGGGGTAGAACTTAAATAACCTTTATTCCCAAAAAACCAACCCCAAACTTGTTTCTGATTATTGTCAGATTTCCCTTTGCAATGTTAGTTATAAAATTATTTCCAAAGTTTTGGCTCATCGTCTCCAGCATGTTTTGCCTCACCTCTTTAATAGAGAACAATGTGGTTTTGTTTCTAGTCGCAGTCCTTTTAATAACATTATTCTTCTTCAAGAAATTGTTCATTCTCTTAATTGTGATTTAAACCTCCCCCCTAGGATGTTAGTCAAAATAGATATCAAAAAGGCCTATGATACCTTGAGCTGAAATGCAATTCTTGCCACCCTTTCTAAAATAAAATTTCCTAGCATTTGGATTTCCTAGATCTAGACTTGTATTAGCTCTATCTCTTTTTCCCTTTTGATTAATAAGTATCCCACTACCTGGTTTTCCTCTTCCAGAGGTATTAGGTAAGGGGATCCTATCTCTCCTTAACTTTTCATTTTGGTTTCTAAGAATTTAACAACTCTCTTGAATTTTGCCATAAGGTACAAAATGATTCCGGATTTTAGCAGCAATCTTTGCCTCAATTTTAATCATCTTATGTATGTTGATGATTTAATTTTAATTTCTACTGCTTCTAGGAAGACTACCCGTTATATTAATCTTGGTCTTTCTATTTATGAAAAATTAACTGGTAGCGCTCTAATAGTGTTAAATCTAAATCTTTTTTCCATATCGTTTCAACAAAAGACTCGCCAACAGTATTTGTCTACAGCATTCTCAATTTCAAAACCGGCTCATTCCCTTTTACTTATCTTGGTATCCTCATATCTCCAAAGAAGTTGGTTGTCTCCCATTTCTTTTTATGTTGGATAAAATTGAGAGAGTTACTTCTGTTTGGAACATTCCAGAATTTCCCCTGTTGGCAAAAACCATTCTTATTAATTCTTCGGTTATGTGGATTCCTTTATACTATCTCTCTATTTATCCCATTTCCTATGAAGCATGGACACGGATACGGGGACACGACACGACACGGACACGGCCATATGGCAATTTCTCAAAATTCAAGACAAGGGTACGACTGGACAAGGTAATAAAAAATTATTATATATATAAATGTAAAATACATATTGTAAATACAAATAATTTTATTTTGTACCTAATTTATTGGACAATTTGAATTTAAAATAAATTATTTTATTTATAAATTTATTTTTACAATGTATGTTACAAACAAGATATATTTGACACTCGTTAAGATGCCATGGCCCATGATACAGACCTATTAAAACAGAAAATACATGCACTATAAATTTGAAAACTCAATGACCTGGATTTATCCATCTAATTTACAAGATAGCAACAATGGCTCAACTTCATCAAGAAGAAAAATTTAAAAACCTAAATCTAAGCAGCCACCTCCTCTTTCCAAACCCTAAATCTAAGCAACCACCTCCTTCCAAACCCTAAACCTAAAATCAAGCCCCACCTGCAGCAGCCTCCTTCCAAACCTCAGCGCGACCTCCATCATCTGTAACTCCTTTCTCTCGAAATCTCATCACCTCCCTCTCCATTTTTTGTCCTTCCACAAGTCTCATGCCGGAAAGACAACGCCCCTATCTTCCTTGGCTTTTCCAACTAAGGAGATGGTGATAAAGGCAATGCGAGCTTTGACTGTCGGGGAGATCCAGAATCAGGTACTTGGGGCGCTCTCCACCTCTGTCCGCTAGGGGTGAAGCTCTGAGTAGAATGACAAATGTTTTCCAACAGAACCCTAACTCATCAGTGTCCAGGTCGTGTCAAGAGTTCTCCATTCCATTTAACTATATTTTACCGTGTCAAAGGGTGCCTAATACTGTATCCGCCCGTGTCAATGACGTATCCATGTCCGATGTCTGAGCAACACCGGTACGGTGGGGAAAATGACGTGTCCGTGTTCCCAGTCCATTTCTGATTCTATTCTGGAAGGCATTTCCAAAATTGCTAAACGTTTCTTTTAGTCTACAGGTCACAATGGAAAGGGCATTTGCTCTGTTAATTGGAATGACATTACCCTTGATTATACTGAGGGGGGATTTTCCATTGGTAATGTCAAGTTTTCTAAATAATCCTTGATGGCTAAGAATGTCTTTAATTATCTTAATTCTCATGGTGTTTTTTGGATTGACATTCTTTATCAAAAGTATGGCAAGGTTAATTTTTGGACAGATTCTATTCCTATTAACTATTCTTGGTCTTTTAGAGGGTTATGTCATACTGCTAAAAGTTATTAAGCCTTCTCTTTGGCTGAATTCTTTTAACCCCTCTAATACTTCATATTTGCTTGACCCTTGGTATTTTGAAGTTCCTCTTGCTTTCAAGCCTACTTTTTTAAACATGAACTTAGATTTGAATTCGTTGCACATCTTTGATCTAGTGCTTGATGCTCACTGGGACCTTTACTCTCTTCATCAACTTTTCGAAGAGTAGTTGAATTCTGTGGTGTTAGAAAGTGGCAATATTGATTTGGAAAGGACTAATCATTAGGTTTGGTTCCCTAAAACTCAAGTTATAGAATTCCTTCCATGGTCTACTCTCATCTTAACCATAATGCTGTTCACTGTGAAACTTGGAGTGGTTGGGAGAATCTTTGGTACCTCAAGGTTGCTCCTAGGGTTAAGCATTTTATTTGTCTGATGTTCAAAGGTAAAACTAAAACTTATGACTATCTTTATTCTTTGAACCTAGGGCCCTGTCTTCTTGTGTCTTTTGTAGACTCAAAATGAGACAGTTGAGCATCTCTTTAATTACTGCCCTAAGACTCGTTTGGTCTAGGCCCGAGTGAGCAATATTGTGGGCAAATGTTTGTCCTTTCTTCAAGGTTTTACTTCTAGCAACTGGCTTCATTCCTATCAGTTTCGCAATTCCCTTTTTCTTAAAGGGGTTAGTGCAACTACTGCTTGGTTTATCTGGAAAGCCAGGTGCAATCATATTTTCAAAAATGAATCTCCTGATTTTGATACTATTGCTTATAAAGTAGTTCCCCATGCCGAGGAGTTCTCATCTACATCATCCCTTCAAGCAGGTAAGTGTCTCTTACTTTCCAACTTTTCCTCATCAAAAGGTCTTTTTCTTTTTTCTACAGCTGCTTGGATTGAGGAGCTAGTTGATGAAGGAGCAGGTTTCTGTCTCAAACTAGAACATTCCCATCCTCCTGGAGAATTGCAGTCATATCCCTGTGAGCTCAAGACTTGATGCTGAAGCTAAAGCTTTAACTGTGGCGCTTAACTCCATTAGCAATAATAATGCTTCTATTCAACACATTTTTCTTTCTTATTCAGATCTTCTTCTTGTTATAAATACTAGGAACTCTCATAATGCTTGGAGAGCTGACCCATGGATCAGTATCATTCATAATCTTCTTGTCGCTATTGGTGATCCTATGATATATTTGATTCCCAAAGGTCGGATGGAAGCAACTGCTAAGCTAGCCACGCATGGCTTTAGTTTGCATACCATCAGTTTGTTCCACCAGGGTCGAGACCTTCCTAGATGGATTATGAAAGCTTTTGTTTCTGATAGTTTTAATGTTTGTTAACTCTTTACTCTTTCTTCTTCTTTGTTTAGCTTTATTCGTTTCCCTATTCCTCTTGTTTGTTTACTTGTATCAGATTTTATTTCAATAAATTAGCTTCTGAGCTAAAAAAAAAAGTCTTTTATAATGTTGTTATCTCCCAATCTATCTTCTAGTTACAAATATGGTTTAATGGCCACAAACTTGAAATATATCCTTTTATCTAAAACCTTTATTGGTTTATCCAAATCCTAACAGAAAAAAAATTGATAGTGAGGATTACACCTCCAAGTTTACGCCCTGGTAAGGCCAGCATAATGCAGCAACTACGATGTAGAATACAAAAGTGAATTTGAAATTCATTGAAATCATTGTCATGTGCTTAAAGTTGTGCAATTGGCACAAAATAACCCCTTGCAGTCTTTCTAAAACCAAGTCATTTTTTCTAGTTTTTCACTTTACTATAACTTCATAAAATTGGAGTCCTAATCTTAAGAGAAATTCATTATGCTATAATATTATTAACATTTCATGCTAGGGAAGAGTCAGAAGTCACAAAAGGGATAACTAAAATAAAATATTATTAACTCAATCTAGAAGAATTTATTGATTTAGGCTAAATCTTTTTTGTTTTTAGTTACTAAAAAAGAAATTCAAAAGCTACATATTATAATGTGATTTTATAATTCGTGGTTCACTAACTTCCTCCTAAGATAAAGTTGATTTATTATATAGAAGCTCATAAAATACTAGATAGAATTCGTTTTGAATGGTTTCTATTTTCATACTAATAAATGTTGATTTATGACAGTAAAATATAAGCCATAATGCCAAGAAATACTTTACCTACCGCATCAACAGCAGCCTCAGCAGGACCTCTAATACTGACCAAAGAAGATTCAATAAGACGACGATACCCTTGCTCTGGAGCTATCAAGTGAGGTTGATAACCATCTGCCTCAGTAATTAACTTTCTCACATTTTCCATTGAAAGATGTTTGTCAAACTGCAAGCGTTTTATTGCTGCAGGGAGTTGATTATCGAAAACATTATAAACCTTCTCACCCCCGGGGCGCCTGCAAAGCATAACTTAAACACTAATAAAACTAAGACAACAAGAAATAAAAGCAGGCTAGAGAGGGTTTAATATGCATTTTGCAAAACCAAATTCTGACAACAACTAGGAAAACAACCACTAAATCACCACACACAATTTGTTGAAAAGTCCAAGAGAATGAAGATTTAAACAGAACAATTTCATTGCAAAACCAAACAAGGACAGGCAGTACTCCATATAGATAATTTAAACAAAATTTAAACAATAGATTGTCTTTCAAGTTGCAATCTGCAATCATCCAATTACATGAGAATCAAACTCTTTAATACACGAAGTAACTAAGGGCCATTTTCATATCACATAATCCAAAATTACTAAAGGACAGACTTGAATAGCTTTAACAAAACAAAGTTCATTTTCTTTGAAATAATTACAATAACTATCAAATGAACATATCATAATTTTGAAAAAACCAAAAACAACCTAAATATTTACTCAACCTAAACACATATTTCAATAAATAATATAATAGATTTGACATATATGCATTCAATTTCTAATATTTATGTAATCCATGCCTATTTTAATCTATCCAAACTAATACTAGAGAAGCATTGTCAGGCAGCCAACATCTTAAAATTGTCTCTAGTCGTAGTTGCAATAATTTAAAAGTGATAAAGCCAAATTTGTCCTTGTCTATAGTCCAATGTCCATTTCCATCATTCTTCATTAAGAATGTTCAATGTGTTCTATGAAGTTTCATTTTTTGTTTAGTTTAATTCTTGAATCCAACAATATCTGCTACATTGTGTACTAAATGTGATTAGGATAACATTATCTACTATTAAAAGGCAACACTAGAGTGATATGTTGCTCGTTGGGATTAAGCTTATTTTTCACTTCAGTTGAAGGCATAGCAATGTGCAAATTAGCATCCTTTTGGCCTTTCAATTTTTAAGACCATCAAAAAGTTGATGTGTTTATATATTCTTCAAAAACTGTATTTACTTAAACACAGTTTCACATGAAAGACTATATGCCCCAAACTAAATATAGGTACTACAGCTCTTCATAATAATGCAATTAAGCATTGAAATTGACTATCCATTTTGCAGCCACCTGTGAGACTCAATCAGATAGTATGTATCACTCCTAAATTGATGCCGAAAAACTTACCCAGGATGAGGAAAGTATGCAACAAAAGCTACAGGTGATAGAATATGCACATAATAGTGAAGTCCATTTGTCATGAATCTCCAAACTGTATATTAACATAGATGACAAATGCATTCCTGGAAAGTAAATGTTAAGGAAATACAAAATGCAGGGTACCTACACTCCATCAAGATGTTCTTTGTAAATCTGGTCAAAAACACGACATATCTCCATAATTGCATACATTTTCCCCTACATATCCAAATTGTAAAGAGGAAATTAGAGCGGTTAGGCATATACATACGAAAAAAAAGACAAAATCAAATTGGTTAAATAATTATGATCACAACAAAAAGTTGTAAACTAAATTCCAATAAATTATCTGGTATTCTGATAGGTCAACTGGAAAAAACATAGACCATTCATAGCATTCATGGAGTTCCTTGATAAAAAATGCTTCCTGAGCTATGTGAATCTATGAACTGTAAGTCAAGTTGATAACGCACATCATTGTGGCAGCTAAAATGATGCATTTCACAATGATATAACGAGAACAGTTCTAAATTTGGAAAAACATTTGCTTGTACATGGTCATAGTATCACCTCAAAAGTTGCATTTAGCTATTATATAAAGAGAATGGTTATAAATTTTAATATATGCAGTATCTTCTCAGCCTAACCATCGTTAATGATTCTTGTTAATTGAAAGCTCAAAATGTAATTCAAATGCAGCATGTGAGTAAAACTAATTATGGAATAAATCATTGTTTTCTCAATTTATACCTGAAAGAACAGGATGGCTTACTTTCGATCAAATCATGTGCTGACTATTAAAATAGACTTACACCAGAATCTGCAGCAATTGGCTTTCCAAGACGGCTGAGCTCACCTTCAAGTTCAATAATTGTTTTACTTATAAGGGATTGGATACCCGGAATTCGAGACTTGATTACTTGTTCTAAATGCTGCACAAAATAAAATAAAATAAAATAAAATAAAACAGAGTTTCAATCTTACAAAAGAATAGTACAATAGTAATCTTCTATTAAGCTGCAAGCAAAAATCATTGTGACTTAGAAGAAATGAATGTAAGTGCCTTTGAAAGCATTGTTCCCAAATGCTCAGAACCCATTCTATGAGCAAGATGTTTGTACTCGGGTGCATTGGAAAAATATTCGCGCTCTCTACGTCTAGCAGCAATCATGTCAACGCTCTTATTAATGTCTGCTTGTGAGCGATTAACAACACCAATCCAAGGAAACTGTAGCCGGTAGGATTTTCCTTCTAAGATCTACATTAACAGCGCAAAACAGTAAATAGTAAAGCTTCTATACTAAGAAAGGCAAATATACTAAAAGGCAAGCTAAAAGAAAGATATAGATTGAGATGGGATGCATTTTTGTCCTTAAGAGTAATACATGAAACTTTAACTGTATATAGATATAATTTCAGAGCATCAGCTTGCTCATATATAGTTGCGCTACACCCCAGATTGATTAGTAAAATAGGCACATATAGGAAGCTGAACAAAAGACGGGAGATGATAAACAAAAATTCAATATGTACTGCATTGGATATCAGATCTATCTCAATGAAAAAGAAGGGCTCAATGAACAATAGTATTCTTTTCAAAAGGAATACTGTAAGCATCAAGATATAAAAATAAAAAGATTGAAATTTGAATAACCATAACAATTACAATTTGATCATCAAGGAATTCAAAGCAAAAAAATCATTCAACAAGAACTGTCAGTTAAGGCTAAACTTGACAACATAACCCGAATTCTGACAATCATACAGGAATGAATAATGGCAAAAGAATATAAACCAAGAGACTTTTCTACCTATAACAATAAAAATCATGGAAGGAATGAAACTCCTACACTTATATATCAGTAGTTACATTGTGAAGTATTAAGGCAACTCACATCAACAGCATCAGTTCCCTTATCCATAAGATCAATCTTAGTCAGCACACCAAATGTCCTTTCTCCTGGATTTTAATAAAGGCAAAAGAAAAAAGGAAAATAACATTAGAAGGCAAAACACTGGTTTTCTCATTGCTGAGCCATTGAGACTAGAGTCAAATAATAATAAATAAACAATTAAAAGCATCCTGCTAGTTGGTGCACTTATGATACCTATACACTGCAACTAATGACAAAATAATTCTAGGAAAGACAAAAATTGAACGCTACTGCTAAATTTCAGAGAAATGAAAGAATGTAAAAAACTAAATAAGTTGAAAAAAAAATTTCTTCTTAAAAAGTAATCATTATGTGTTCAACGTTGGGCGTTGAATTATCATTAATTATAAACAAAAGGTAAACAGCTAACCCGCTTTCCTTGGACAAAATCTTACTTCTATAAACTAAAGATGTTTTTCTGGCTAAGAATCTATACCACAGTAAGCATGACCTCTGGTGTTCACATGATATAATGCTAGAGATACGTGTCGAAAAGGCTACAATGCTCTATGATGTGCCAGGCATGAGAGGACACAATAAATGCAGCATTCTGACCTTTTTTTTTCTCTCTTACAAGAATTTTCATTTTCCTTTCTTCCTCTAGGCCTTCCTTACCTTAAATTTAGTCCAGCTTTCATTAAGGGCAGAGAGAAACCTTACAGTTATCTCATGTTCTAGGTTTTGGTTGTTGCGGTGCCACTATCCATATACCAAGTTGATCACCAGATGCATTTGCTTAGCAAGCATAGTCAAAAGGATAGGTTATGGTAGCCTACCCAATGCATTTAATTCAAATTCTAAAAGGAGTACCAAACAAGATTTGGGTCATTTCACAATTTATCTCATTTGTCTCAACAAAGATAAAACATCATGAATGACACTGTAGCTTATGAAATCTTGTACCCAAAACAATCTAATATCCAAAAAATGCACATAAAAAAATGGCACCAAAATTTTCCCAATCAACAATGCATTTTATATTCATCATATAAAAAATTGGTTGCATGCAATCTTCAACTAAAAATATATAAGGTATGTTAAACATATGAAGCCTATTACTATTTACTCTATTGTATATATATACTTGTAAACATTGTGACATTAAATATAATTGATGATTCTCTCTTCAATCTTCTTTTCTAACATGGTATCAGAAAGGATTGAGAAACTTTAACTACGATCATCTTCCGGTCATCATCTTATCAAACTTCAGCCTCTTCCGTCTCAACTGCCAGCCAAGATCTATCTTCTTCGGCGGGTCTAGATCTTCTCATCTTCTCCGATTATCTTCATCCGGCCATAATATCTTCATCCTTTCTGCCATCTCAGGCCATCTCCGGCCATCTTGGTCAGATCTCCACCGATTAATCTACATCTTCTCTATACCTCAAATTAGATCCCGCGCCTGCACCAGATTTGCCAGCACTGGCCTCCCTCAAGTCACCGCCGTCGACCGCACCACGACTCCCCGCAGACCTCCCTCAAGTCGCCGCCGCCGACCACTTCCTTATGAGGTTCAATCATCTTCCTGGAATCCAATTCAAAGAATTTTTACAAACACAAAGAGATACCCACATGGAGACAAACACAAAGTGAAACCTGCATGTAGACACACAGTGATGGAGCACATAGAATAGTAAAAAAACATGACAAATCCAATTCAGCACTCTGATCCAGTTATTGCCAGTGATGCTCTTGTTCACATGGATATTAGACTTAATGGTCATAATTATTGTGAGTGGGCATTTTCAGTACGCATGCTTTTGCGATTGATTGGTCTCGCCTTTTAACTCATTGACGATCCTCATGATGAGGCAACAACTGCTGCAGCAGTTGTCAAGGCTTGGTGGTTGCCGATGATCGTGTCATGGGTATCTTGTACATTAGTACTGCTGTTTCCATCAAGATGAGCTTTGTCGATCATTTATCAGCCAAGAAAATTTGGGACAATCTTCAACAGCGCTATCTATACACTAGTGAGGCACTCTAGTTCTCGCTACTACCAAACTTGCATAGTCTTCAACCACGGGATCTATCAGTGGAGGAATTCTACACGGTCTTCACTCGTGTATCTGGTCAGTTGGATGCTATTGTACCGAAGGGATGCTCCGGTTGCAAGAATTGTGCCGAAAGAGAAAACCATTAGCAGAACCTCATGTTCCAGTTTGTGATGTGTCTCCGCTCCGAGTTTGAGCCAGTACGCATTCAACTTCTTGGACATATTCCCCTTCCTACCCTTACTGAAGCACTTGCATCATTGATTGGTGAGGAGACACGTCTTCGAGCTCTTACTACTACTTAAGTGATTTGACACACTGTTTTGGCAGCTCCTCATCGGACTGGAAAGATCAGGGCTTCTTCTTTTGTAGACGCCATCGTTTGCACCCACTGCAAGAAGATAGGTTATCGTGCTCAGAACTGCTTCAAGTTATATCTTGAGCGACTTGCTAAGTTCTGGGTCAAGCGCTCCTCTGGATCTCGTCGCGAGTTGTTACTGGCGCTTCTTTTGATCCTCCTGTCTGGGCATTTGGATCCGCTGCCTCAATGTTTGCATCAGGTACTATTGCTTCCTCTTGGGTCTAAGACTCAAGGGCTTCATTTCACATGACCTCCAATGGTTCTCAGCTTTCATCCGGCAGGCATGCTCCTGATGGTACGTATATTCAGGCCACCGATGGAACTTTTTGTTCTGTCACACATCAGGGGATTCTTACTACTTCTCGATTTACAATTCCTGATGTGTCCTTTGTTCCACAGCTGTCCATAAATCTTATGTCTGTTGATCAACTCACCGGCCTTCACTGTTTTGTTGGGTTTGATAATTCTTCTTGTTATGTGCAGGACCATCGGACCAAAGCTGTGATGAGTACTGGCCATCGCCATAGTAATTCTCACGGACTCAACGTTCTAGATCGTCTTTCTTTTCCTTTTCCTTCCATAACGCCCACGCTATCCACTGTTCCTGCTTCTACGCTCCATGTTCAAGGATCTGTTTTTCCTGCTTTTGTTACTTTTCCACAGTGGCATCATCGCTTGGATCATTTATGTGGCTCACGTTTGTCTCTTTAGTTAATCAGGGTGTTTTGGATCGTGTGTCTATTGATGCTAGTTTTCATTGTTAAGGTTGTAAGCTTGGCAAGCAACTACAACTCCCATATTCTTCCAGCACTTCTAAGTCTATTTGTCCTTTTGATTTAGTTCATTCTGATGTTTGGGGTCCTGCACCTTTTACTTCTAAGGGTGGTCACAAGTATTATGTCATTTTCATTGACGATTACTCTATACATACATGCGTCAATTTCATGAAACATAGATCTCAGTTGTTATCTATCTATCAGTCATTTGCTAGCATAGTTCACACTCAATTTACTACTGTCATTCATGTTTTTCATTCAGATTTTGAGGGAGAATATTTGTCTATTGTTTTTCGTCAATTTCTCTCATCTGAGGGTACTCTTCCTCAACTTTCTTATTATGTTGCTCATCAGCAAAATGGGATCGCTGAACATAAGCATCGTCATATAATTGTGACTGCTCGGACTTTTTTGATTTCGTCTTTTGTACAAACTCATTTCTAGGTTGAGGCAGTTTCCACAGAAGTTTATCTCATCAGCATGCAACCATCCTCTTCTCTTTAGAGTAAATGTCCTGGAGAAATCTTGTTCAGTTCTCTTTCTCGTTATGATCATCTTTAAGTCTTTGGCTGTGTCTGTTATGTCTGACTTGCATCCCATCAACTGTTTTATATAGAAAGTCATTTCAAAAAATACAACTTCAACAGAAGCTACCTTTTTAGATTAGAGAATGATAGAATAGTACCTATCATAAACTATAAACAACATTTCACCACTTGTATAGCATCCAATTTAGCATCAACAAAGAGTTGTTTTCCATCCGCCAATGTTAAATGATGGTCAATACACCATTTTAGACCAAATAGAGAGCTAAATTTTGGACTTGGAAATGAAGCAAGAAAGCACATTTCTTCGCAAATGAGAAAGAACATTTAAGTGCCAGAAAGAGCACTATTTCTCACAAAGGTCTACATAATAAGACAATGGTCAATTGTTGGCTGGATTGCTAATGCAATGGCCTTAAGGCTTGGATATTTATGTACAGCTTTAATTTTATGCAACCACAAGTACTTTGAAACAATCTCGGCATAAGTAGGAATTACGTATCGTATAATAATAGTATCCATGCTATTTCCCAAGGTTTTGCAATTTAACAAGTAATGAGTGTTTGAGCAAGCATATGAGAAATTAGTGAACATTATAGACAAGGATTATCCTAATAAAGTTGAAATCAAAGATGAGTAACAGAAATTTAAGGTCATCTATTTAATAATGATAGATAATATATAACTAGTGAACATAAATTTTCTACACCGGCCTCTTTCCCAGAATTATATCAAGAATTTTTTGGTTAATGTCACTTGATGGGAACAGGAGCAATTTTAAGTAATCGCTCTACAAAGAAAAACATGGTAATAAATACTTTAAATTATAAAATATGAAAATAACCTTTAGGATCTACTTCACGAGAGATCTTGATAGCATCAGATGTAGCAAGATCTTGATTGGCGGGTGAAATTGCTAGAATTATACAATTAGGCTGCAAGCAAAGAAGGCGACTTAAAATCATAGTCATAAGTGGATATCAACATGTTCAACCTATGCGTAAAATCATATATTTAGAAAAATGATTAAGAAATTAACAACTATAGTCAGGTAGCATAAAAAAAAATATTGACAATGATCAACTAGAAGATAGGTATAACAGACCTATCGTGGTTTAATTAAAAAACACATGATGAAATCACATGTTACAAACAAGAAACACCAAACACTACAAATAATTTCTTTTAGTTTGTATAAAAAGAAAAGTCCATCTTCGTTTTAGCGCAAGATTTGTGAATTAGACAAACACTTCAAATTATTTTTCCCTCCAAAACCATACCAAGCATCAAAACCATTACATTAATACACATTGACATCTCATGGTTCAACAATTAGAACAAATGTTTACTTGCAATTCATGCAATTTTCCTTTAATTTTTCCTTGCAATGCATGATTTGAAAATGATCTAGCTGATATGGAATTGCTCTGGTTTGATAATGTTGTTTTCATTGATAGATTTGGTGCTGTATTTCAAGATGTCATTGGCAAGTATGAACACATCTTTACTTATTAAAATTGAACAAATCTTTAATTTGACTTAATTTTTATTTGTTTTTTGTTAGAACAAATCTTTTAGTCATTTTACAACCTTCACAAAATGAGTTTGACCCTAGAATAGCCCCTAAAGACCAAAACAATGGATTTGGAGGGCTTGTTAGACTCCATGCTGCATGATAAGGTGTCTTTTGCACTAAATTTCAGGTTGAATGCTATTAGGAGGATAGGTTCTTTTACTTAATGGATTTTTATTGTGCATCACATTAGAAGATATTGCTTATATGACTACACTTCTTATTGATAGAAGGCTAGTTACAGTATTAATATGGCCCTATTGGCATGTGTGAACACTACTTAGGGTAAAATGGATATGTCAACACCGCTGGAGTGGTTAGATTGAATTGGCTTTGAGAGAAATTTGCAATAGTCCCTGATGATGTTCCTAATGATGATTTCTACTATTGTGTTAAGAGAGTACATTTTATATATTATCGGATGTCATATGAATTATTCATAAATTAAAAATATTTAATATTTATTTAATTTAATTACTTGAAAAATTAATAATTAAATTTTAAAAACAATTACTCTATTAATTATTTTAATAATATTTTCAATTATAAAAATATATTTATCACAAAAAAAGATTTAATTATGTAAATATTAAATTATAAAAATATTTAATATTTATTTAATTTTATTACTTAAAAATATTTCTATCATTAATTTTTAAAATAATATCATATTTTCAATTATAAAATATTTTGTCATAAAAATATTTAGCCATATGAATATTAATTATAAAAATATTTAATATTTCTTTAATTTTATTACTTAAAAATATTTTTATAATTAATTTTTAAAATTAATATAATATTTTCAATTATAAAATATTTTTGTCCTAAAAATATTTAGTCATATAAATATTAATTATAAAAATATTTAATATTTATTTAATTTTATTACTTAAAAATATTTTTATATTAAATTTAAACAAAATTGCTTTATTAAATATTTTTATAATTAAACATGACATAAAATGATGTTGAGTAGATACCACTTACTTTACTGCATTTCAACTTACAGCAAAATTTGTTGTAAGTTGAAATGCTGTAAAAATAGATGAGATGTAAATTCACTTACGTGTAAGTGGAGCTTTTACATCAAACTAAACAACTACTTATATGTAAAATCACTTACATTACAACTATTTATAAGTAACCAAACAGACCCTTAATATTGGGCGGCAGATAAAGGTAAGTGATGATAGGTATAGGTATCTAGGGTACGGAAGAATCACCCCATTTCTATTGCTGTTGAACTCACCATTAAAATGAGCCCCCAAGTCATGTTGTCTTCTTTTCTTTGCACAACTAAGTTTTAGTCCCCAAGTTAATTCATTTTAAAAAATAAATGAAGTGTTTGGTGATCTAAATGCAAATCATTAATTCTATAAGTTAATCAAGGAATATACACAGTGAGTGACTAAGTTTGAAAAAAAAAAAACACTGATAGATATCAGAATTTCACTTCAATAGTATCTAGGGGGTCCAAACTGAATTTGAATAGTCTAAACCAAACATTTCACTTGGGATGGTCATTCTTTTGTACATAAAATAGATAAATCAAAATGTTTGGCTATTGATTGTACTTTAATATTGTGAACGGTGAGAGTAAAGGATGTTTTTTTTTTTTCTAACTAACTTAAATAATCAAGGGCGGAAAGCATGACTGTAAATTTTCATTGTCGTAACTCATAAATTTGGTGATCATGATTATTCAATAGTGCAAAAGATCACTGTCTAAGAACAGGCAGTGAATTTGTCTAACTTAAGGGCTAGTTCAAAAGATGTTCTGTCTTTGAAAACTATCTATTGATAATCAGTAATGTCTTCAGATTCCTATGGTTGTAGAGCTTCAAAAGATAAAATTGAAAATTCAGAATAATTTGTGAATATCACAGTTTTGAATTAGCTGCTCTTCAATAATTTGTGATCTATTTAGCTATGTTTCGATAATTGCAAAATACTAAGATTATCTTTAGAGGTAAGCAATGGGGAACATACCAACATTTCCATTTGAAGACAGGCATAAAAGGCATTTCACCAAAACTTCTTTTAAGGAATTTCAGATGGTAAACATTAGAGCACTAAGATATTTTCTAATCAAGAAGGTTTGTGCATTAAGTGTAAGCAAATTACTTGACAACAAAAATAAAATCACCTTCTCAATAAATGAGCGGACCATGTTTTCAATATCTCCAACAATACTGTCAGGTTGACCCTCTGGAAAGCCATATAAATTGGTCAGTTTTTCTAGATATGAGATGACAGAAAATAGAACATCTTGGATGTTCAAATAATAAGCATGAAACTTACCAACAGCTACTTTTGTAAGCCCAGGTAAATCGATCAGAGTCAGATTTACAACTGTCAAATTTGGAATTATTAGTGCCTAAAAATGTTCAACAACCAGAAGGCGGAAAAAAGTCATCAAATTTTTCATAGCATGTTGATTTAACTTGCATAAGTATAAAATTACTGACCTTATAAAACTTAATAAACATATGGCTAGTTGAACTCAACTAAAAATGTTTAAATTTGACCTGAGCTGTGGTGTTACACAGGTCCACCAATTTACAGAAGTTAAAGATTACTTCAAATGGCTTTTGATAAAATAAAAAACATTTCATTAAACTGCTTCTCTTCTATATTGCGAAGAGAATATAAAAAAACCATTTAGGAAGCCATGCAAATGCTCCACGCAAATATTTCCTCTGAGCCTGAAATCATTGATGCAATTATATGCGCTAGAAATGTTTTAGAAGTTCAATTAGATGTTACAGATTAGATACGAAGGTAGAAATTTAATATATTCAATCAACAAAATGGCTTCCATCTAATGATTGTCTTACGATCACTTTTCTTGAAGATGCTACAATATAACACGGGTCAAGATAGAATGAGATATAATAATACATAGGCTGATGTATTATATGTAAAAAAGAGCACTAAGTGCAAAATATGGTAATATAGTCAAATTTCTGCAGTTTTCAGTGACTCATAAAGGCATCAGGTTTTATTATGGGGCAAATTATGTGAGAGTTATTGCCAATTGAATTCCAAAATAAACTACCATTGGTTTTTGCACCCTTATGTAGCACCATAAATTAGCTAGACCATTATAAGGTTATGAGATATAAATAATTCTGATTTCCAGATAACTCTTGTTCTTAGTAGTGAGTTGTTCAGCTTGTAAACATGCATTACCATTTGGCGAATAGATACTCAAATAGATTGGTACAGTTGAAACTTGTTTACTACGACCAGTCTCCCTATCGGTTTCATCAGAAATCTCCTTTCTCACTAGGGCTGCAAAAAAGAAGCCATAGATGAACATGGATGCGCATGTAAACACGGTTCTGTGAAATATTATGTTATGTGACTTAAGCACCCAGAGAAAGCTAAACAATAGACGAAGAAATATAACCACGCATTTCTTCACAACTTCCCCTCTTCTAACCTTACTTCTCAACTCATATAAGTGTGGTTCCTGTCAGGTTTCACGCAAATATAATTAAAACTTTTACAACTAAGAAAACATAATTACCAAAATCAGTGAACTTCTTCCTTGGGAGATGAAGGAATTCTGCATACTCCTGGCCTTCATTAATCCTGTGAAGCTGCAACACGAGAGGACGTCTAGTAACAATTCCTGTGAAATTTCATCAAATATCAAGTGCTCAATTTCCTGGGAAACAATTGTTAACAAACAAACTAGTAAGAGACAGAAAAGAATGACATGAAAGCATACCTGATCCCCTAGGCAAGAAGTCCTTCCCAACAACACTTTCCAAAACTGAAGATTTACCAGAGCTCTATACAAAAGCAAATGTCATTACAAAGAACACATACATTAGAATCACTTTCTTTTTCAATTTACAACTCGCAGCAAAAATAAATCTAACAGTGATTTCTGCCCCATGCTGAAGTAATGTACACAAAGTAAATAATTATTTGACAAGAATGAAGAGGGACATATCACATGGTTCAGTTTCACACAAAAAATCAAAATTTCAAATCACTTTAGTATCACGATGCCATAAATTCATCAAAGAGAACATATAACAAGTAAATTTCATTAACCATCTATGTTCAGTCAATCCATTGAATTTTTTCCGTCAGGATCTTAAGCCAAATGTAGGGGACAAAAAAAAATTTATGTTATCATTTCTCTACATCAATTGCAAGTTTCTAAACTTATTTAAAAAGCTTAAAAAATATATGTCCGATAATAGCATTGTTAATACAGGGACCCACCACCGTAACTTCTCCATAACTGCAGTTAGAGGAAAGAATTGGCTTAGGATATATAAGGTTAGGGAGATTGGCTCTCACAGGCGATGTGGGACTATGGACCAAGTTAACCACTACGTCCCTACACCCCCTGGGCCCACAGCGGATGTGGGACCCAAGATCCTAGTCATGGCCGATCGGAACAATAGCTACGATACTAGTATTAGTACTGACCACCACCCTAACTTCTCCATAACTGCAGTTAGAGGGAAGGATTGGCTTAGGATATATAAGGTTAGGGAGATTGACTCTCACAGACGATGTGGGACTATGGACCAGGTTAACCACTGTGTCCCTACAAGCATGACTGCTTGAGCACTATGCATTATTTCCAAAATTAACACCAACATGTCACCTAACAGCATAAGGTGGAGCGAGAAAATCAAAATGAAAATAATGTTCAAATCATCATGATAGAGTACAGTTTCAGAACATTTATATACCAATAGCACACTCTAATCGTTTAAATGTCTTCCACTGCAAGGTTAACTTATACACGGTAACTTCAAAAATAGATATTTTTGAGATGAAATAAAATTGAACATTGGATTGGATCATTTAATTAAAATTTCAATCTCCAATCCAAGAAATTTAAGAAAATAAATAAATATAAATATAAATATAAACCTTTCAACACAAACACAAGAACCAAAGATTAAAATTAAAAATAATAATAACAATAATAAATTCTCAATAATCGAGCATCACAATGAAATAACATTGAATATTGGACTCTATCATTTAATTCATATTTCAAACTGCAATCCAAGAAATTTCAAATAAATAAATAAAGAAAAACGAAAAAAAAAGATTCAAAATTTCAAACAGAAAATTAAGATCCACACAAATGCAAGATCACCAGACCTGCCCTCCAACGACGGCAATGGCGGGGAGCGAGTCCCAAAGAGTCGGCAAAGCATTCTCCTCGCCATGGTCCCCGAGGGCAGTGCAGGCCCTTTGCAGCTTGTTCACCAGAGAAATCAATGTCTCCATATCGCCCTTTTGCTCCTTCTCTCAAACTGCAGCCTAAAATTGGGATTTCGGAAGGCGATTCCGTCAAAACTCCGGGGAAATAGAGAAAAAAAACGAACGAGTTTTTGGCAGAGCTGGATGGAACGAATTCAAAGAAGAGAGCGTTTGCATGATGATGATGGTGAAATGCATGGATGATATGTCCGTTGTAAGCATACCACGAGTTTGGGCCTTGCCAAACAACAAAGCCCAGTTAAAGATTAGCCAAGGCCTAAGATTGGCTAAATCTTTCAATTTTAGGTTTTGTTAAGTTTTAATTTTTAATTTTTATTTTTAAAATATTACTTTTATTTTTAATTTAATTACCAAAATACGCATGTCCGTAACTATTTACGGACATGAGCTGTTTTTTTTAATATTAAAACTTTATTTTTTTTAAAAACCGTGAGTCCCACAAAGTTTTACATATAAACCCTTATAATTTTATAATTTTTTTTATAATTTTTTTTTTCTCATTTCTACTCTCTTATTTCAAACCCTTACAATTTTTAATGTATAGCATAAAGATTTTCAACCAATGTCAAATGAGAGATATGGGAACCTCTATAATAGTTTAACATCTATGTCCTGATCGTATAATGCAAATCCCATCTTTAGGATACCCAAAATTTACAATAATTTATAATAAAATGAATATAAGGGAGCCAAAGAGAGGAGTGAAGCTAGGAGTGGTAGAAGGGGGGCCATGGCCCCCAGTTTTTTTAATAATATATATATATATATATATATATATATCAAATTAATGCATATAATAAAAAATTATTATCTTTTTTAAAATTTTTGTGAAATTTTATTGTTTTGCTCTTTAGTATTTAACAAATTGATTTATATAGTTTTTTATTTTGTATTTTTGGCACAAGTCTATTGTTTGATGAGTTGTTTTTTTTTTTACAAATTAGTATATATAGTCTAAAATATTATAGTTTTAGACAAACATATTTATCAAATTTTACTGTTTAGTCTTTTGATATTTAATAAGTTGGTCATATAGTAACAATTTTTTTTTGTAAAATTTATTATGCGATAACTTGATTTTTGAAAAATTAGTATATATATGCTATTTAAAAAGGTATAGTTTTAGGAAAATATTTATAAAAATGTAATATTTTTCTCATTCACTTTTTACTTGTCCTCTAAAAAAAATTTTATCTCCTTTTGAAAATTTTTTTGGCCCCCCCAAAAAAATTTCTATCTCCCTTTGAAAAATTTTTTGGCTCCCCCTAAAAAAAATTCTGGTTCCACCCCCGACCAAAGTGTTGTGGTTTATATTGCAATGAAGGTCATAGTCGTTGAAATTGCCCAAATAAAACTAATCCAATTCGTATGTTGTACTGTAACCTAAATATTGTATTTGTTGAATTATTATATATATATATATATAATTTTTTCGTCCATTCAAAATATCAAGTGAGTTTGTTTTAGTTGCGGGGGTAATTTTTACATGTTAAAATTTTTGGTTAAAATTTTAATATGTGAAAATATTTTGTTATTGTGAAAAAAAATATTTAAAATATTTAAATTATTAATAGTTTAAAAAATTAGTAAAAGTAGAAATAGGACAGTGGAAACGGAAAAAAACAAGTTATAAAAAATTATTATGAAATTATAAAAAATTGAATGTAAAACTGTTTTTTATTTAATATGAAATTATAAAAACAAGCTATAAGAACCAGATGGGTCGGCGGTTTTTTTTAAAAAAATAAAACTTTAATATTAAAAAATAAATAAAACTACGCATGTCCGTAAATAACTAGGGACATGAGCATTTTCGTAATTAAGTTAAAAAAAAATAATATTCTAAAAAAGATTCTGTTATGTTATTAGCATTTGACCACAAATTACCACCATGCCTGCATGAAGTAGTAGTAGTTTTTGTTATTTAAAAATAAAATAATAAAATAAAATATAAATTAAAATTTATTAAAAAAATTTACACTTTAAAATAAAAGTAATTTAATAACAAATTAAAATTTAAATGAGTTTTGATAGAAAAATTAAATTATATTTGAATTTTACAAGTTTAGGGTGCATTTGATACGCAGCTAAGTACAACACAAGCAGTACAGAACAGAACAAGTAATTGTGATACAACACAACTATTTGTCTTGTACCATGTAGGGATGGCAACGGGTCGGGTCGGGTCGGGTGCGGGTTTTAAAAACCCCAACCCACACCCGCACCCGATGGGTAATCGGGTAGCCGCGGGTATACCAGCCCCTGCCCCATATTAAAAAAATTAATAAAAAATATATATTTTTTATAGAAAAATAACTTAAAAGTAATTATAATTTTTTTAATAAAATAAAATAAAATTATTGTAAAATTACAAGACGAAACAAAGAGAAAAAATAAAAAACCCTAAATTGTTAAGTTGTAGAACATATTAGTATATATATTTATATATGTATATATATTATATAAATATTTTAGTAATTTTAATTTCGGGTCGGGTATTAGAATTCCCATACCCGCACCCGCATCCGTTTAATACAAGTCGGGTTTTACCTGAACCCGACCTGAAACCCGGTCAAATCGGGTTTTACCCGTCAAACTCAGGGTCGAGTCGGGTCGGGTTTGGATATTATTGCCATCCTTAGTATCATGTTTGATATTCTATGGATAGCTTCTCGGACAAAAATATTATAAAATTACTTCTAATACCCTTTACATTTTTTTATGTTTGTTTTACAATAAACAATTTCACAATAAGATATTGTTTTCAATATTTTAATTAATTTTTTTTTTATAATTAATCAATTTAGTAAATCATAATTATGTTTTTTTTCTAATTTTCAAAATATACGCAAAATTAATTTTTTTTAAGAAAATACATGATAAATTCCGTTAATATATCAGTTAGTTCAATAATATTATTTTTTATATGAGATTGCTAATATGTTTGATATATCTATGAAAATTATATCTATGATTCAGGAATATAAGATATAAAGAGATTTATATTTATTTTTCATACAATTTAATTTTTTAATTTTTAAATTGAAATATTAAAAAAATTTATGTTAATTTATATGATTTAAAATTTTAATTTTAAGATATTGATCTTACATTTAAAAGAATGTTATATTTTTAAAATTGATTAGCGTCGTGATGTGATATACATGATTCTATTTTTTATTCTTTATTAAGGGTAATTTAGTTTTTAGTTGTGCTATACCACGTTAAAACTTTTGTACCGAGGTTTTGATTGTACAAAAATTTTGACTACTTATGCTGTACTCTGACATCCTCTTGTGTTGTACTTTAAACTTTTTAACAAACCAAACAAAGAACAAAAGAAGTTGTGTTATGTTGTACCTCAAAATTTTGTGTATCAAACGGACCCTAAGTAAGAAAATGATCCGACAAACACAAAACCGTGGTAGTTACCGAGACATGAGTCATTCTCACGAGTTAGATAGCCTCAATTTAGTGATTTTTAAAATAAAAGGTAAACATCTTTTAATGTAATTATTAATATATCCCTAAATTATATAATAAATAAAGAACAAAATTTATAAACCCATGCCTAAGAATAAGCAACATCTTGGTTCTTTGGTGGTTAGCATGAAATTGAGTCCACTGAATTATTTTTCTTAAAATAAAGAGTAAAAATAATTTTTTTTAACTTTATTATAAATAATTATAACAATAAATATATTTATTTTATTTTTTCACAGACCCATTTTCCAAATGGGCCTTCTTTTTTTTGTTAAAGGCCACGACAGCCACATTTTTATCAAACCCCCATTTTTCAAGTGGGCCTTTGGGATTTGGCTGGTACCCCTGCCCTTGAACAGATGTCTCAGATTTTACTTAAATTCTATAGCCAGACAAAAATTTGAAGCATATTAATTTCACTTGAAATAAATCTTAATTATCTTTACAATTTTAATAATTTTATGTTAAGCTAGTTATTTGCAAGGGGTGGTTATACAAGCACAATTTTGAACTTTTCATAAGCATATACAATTAAAGAATTAGTGCACAATGAAAGGTACCTGGAGAATGTAATAACAAAAAATTGATATAAACACATTAACAAAATTTAAAAATTTAATCCAGCTCTATATTAACTAATGTAATTGACAAGGAAACTTGTTCATAGTGTGTGATTCCAAGATTTCATTTCAGAGCATAAAGGAAACCCTAAGTCCTCAAAGGAAACAAATCCTGAGCTTTGCTTCCGTATGGAAGTAGGAATATTCAGTAGGAATGCAATTGCCTGCCTTGTTAGTGCTGAACTTCAAAGATGAAAAGATTATTAGGCAAGCAACAAGTAATCAATAAAATTCAACACATCACAAGAAAATAAAAATGATTAAGCAGTAATATACAATTAGACCCAAATCAAGATACACATTTGACTTGAGAGATCCAACTATTAGAAAAAAATCAATATCTGTATCATTTAGTACAGAAAAATGTATTTATATACAAGAGGCATGTCTTATTTTCCATAAAATATAGAAGCCACTGAAAATTTTCATTTACACCAAAGTCTTATTATAATTGGTTAGTTAAGGGTATGGTAAATGACATCAGCTGTTAAAAACCAAGATCAGGTAGACTAAGTTCCAATTCAATACATACATTGATCAACATGTATATACTCTGCACATCAGAAAATAAGGAATCAGAAGATGCTGCTCATTCAATTAGCGTCATCGGGTGATCCGTATCCCCGAGGATTCTTGCTGGCCCAGTTCCATTGATCCCGACACATTTCATCAATTCCATACTTTGCCCTATAAAATAAAATAGGTACAGAATCAAGAACCATATCAAAATGCGACATGCACATAGAAGGAAGAACTCATGGATGTTAAGGGAATGAATAGAAGAATATGTGAGATTTGTAAAAGACATCAAATGAGGATCAAAGATAGAAAATAAGAATGAGAAAATATAATGTGCATGTGCACACAAATGGTAGCACATGCTTCCTCATGTATGGACACAATTGCATATAGAATGTATATTACATACTTCCAGTTAAGCTCCTTTTCTGCTTTGGAAGTAGACGCATAAACAATTTCAGCATCACCAGGTCGTCTACCAGACATTATCAGCGGAATTTTCTGCAGGAATTGCATAGGTTAAAAGTTACAACAATGGAAATAGATAAAACTGAATATGAAACGAAGGTAAATGGCAGAATTTCTGGGCTTCATGAAAACTGTATTTGGGTTGTATGAGGCTCTTCAACAGCAAAGTTCCCAGAGAAGACGGAATGTTTCATAAGAAAAGAGCAATCTATAATTCCTGATCAGAAAGATGATTACAGTTCAAAATTTCAACAGGAGCATAGACTACCTTCCCAGATGCCTTCTCAAAAGCTGCCACCATTTCCAAAACAGAAGTTCCTTTTCCAGTACCTAGATTGTAAACTTCACAGCCTGCAATGCAATCAACTTGTATAGACTATGAGTGAACTTCCTTTGGAGAACCAAGAATAAGAAATATTTATTTTCAATCAATTACCTATTTTAGGATCTTCAAAGAGTTTCTTCAGAGCTGCAAGATGTCCATCTGCTAGGTCAACAACATGAATGTAATCCCGTACCTGCAGAAATGGGCATAAATTGTTACAAGTCCATGCTGCATGCTACAAAACATTACCACAAGCAATTCTCATTTCAGTTTTGCAAGTAGTTAGAATTTCGATACAAAAATGTCTGAGACACAATCAACAAACAAACAGTCGTAAATGGCAAATAAAATTCCATCAAATACAGATACACTTGAGTAGTCACCATACTCATATGACTGCATGCAACCTCAAGTAAAGGATAAGTTTGGGATGCCGTTGAACTTCCAACTGACCTCATAAAACACAAGATAAAATAAGAGATTAATTACTAGGAACAAGAAACAATTGGATCCAAAGCTCCTAAACATTTTTTTTAAAAATGCCCATAAGAGAATAATCTGAACCTGTTGTAAGGGATTTATTACATTATCATCTCAACCAAGACAGCTTCATGTTGTAAGAAGTATCAGAGAAAGTCTAATTCCAATGATGATGCAAAGAAAAGTCTGAAGAAGAATTATAGCTAAGGATTAAAAAAAGGCAAGTGGAAAGAAAAGAGGAAATTTCAAAATAAAACACCTATGCCGCGTTTTTAAGTCAGAAGGTCTAAGTCATACAAAAGAAAAAGGGTATGTTGGGTCCTGTTTTGAGATCTAAAATGGATGTGACAGAAATTGTAATTTTAATAGCGGGGAGAATTAAATAATACGTCAGAAACCATGAAAAGAATGGTTGAATAATAAAAGGTGATGGTAGCAATACCCCAGTCCCGTCCTTTGTTGAATAGTCACTGCCATATACTGTAAGGGCAGGTCTCCTCCCTACAGCAACTTGCTGTACAAAAGGCATGAGGTTGTTGGGAATTCCATGAGGATCTTCACCAATATATCCACTGGGATGAGCTCCAACAGGATTAAAGTATCTAAGTAATATAATGTTCCAATCAGTGTCTGACCGTTGGATATCACGACATATCTCTTCAATAAACAGCTGCAATGATCAAGTTATGAATGAATTAATTCACTAGAAACAGAGTATTGAAATTGGAATTACACTTTTTCTAAAAGATACAAGAGTAAACCTTGGTTCGTCCGTATGGATTTACAGCACAAAGTGGGAATTCTTCTGTACAAGGTACCTCCTTTGGCCATCCATAAACTGTTGCTGACGATGAGAACACAAGCTGGCAAGTTCAGCCAACAGCAGCCAATTAATTTTCGAAGGAATTAAAAGATCATGATCTACAATTTTCACCAGTAAGGGTACTAGCATACAATGACTTATTTATATATTTATAGAATCAAGTAGAACAATGTATAAATACCAGAGATGAATTATAGATAAAATTATAAGTCATGTAAACAAATCTTTTCATAAACAGGCACATTAAGTTGTTCATAAACAGGCACATTAAGTTGGTAACTTGTTATGCTCACCAACCACAAATAACATCGGAAAGAATTGATGTTGAGCTGGTCGCTTTCAGATCTATCATCTTTTCAACAAACAGAAACCTTGGTTACCATTGTTTGTCAATGCAACCAAGTCAGTATTAAAAAAATTTTATACAAATAAACTCAGTGCACTAAATTTTCTCATTAAAAATAAGAAATTGCAGTGGAAGGAACATGGATAGGACAATTGGTCAGACTCATGGACACAACTGAAAATATTTTATGCGTAAATAAGGCTGACTCAAAATTATGTATAAATATCCTGCAAAACATCAATTGCCCACAAATATTTTACCTATAAAAATAGCATAGTTAAAGAGAAACAAAAATGGCAAATTTATAGAGTACTTCCACTAGAGCAGCACATCATCGTAAAAGAATTCGAGCAAATCAACCGAAAAAAAGTGCTGATTTCTGAACTTTAGACTAGCCTTATCGGAACTATAAAATTTTACTATATATAGATTTCAAACACAATACCTTTTTGCATCCATGCGCAGACATCACTTCCAAGAGAGTAATTGTACCAATAAGGTTATTGTTATAATAGAGCAGTGGTTTCTGCACACTTTCTCCAACTGCTTTTAAGCCAGCAAAATGGATAACAGCATCAAAAACTACAACAAGGGATCAGATGAAGAATATGTTAAAAGTATAGTAGAACTTTATCAAAGATTTTTACTCAAAAGGGAAGCTCCATCACCATAGTTGAGTATGATTTGAACAGGGAAAACTAAATTTTAGAGGAAAGAAAAAATTTGCAACTGCTCTTGGATAAAAATTTGTTCGAAGAGAGAGACCAATTATGGTATTAATCAACCGTAGTACTATCCCTCCATCACCAATAACCCTAACTCTTTAGATCCATCTCAAAAGGCCTTCACCTCTTATACTTTTCAAGGGCCCTCACTGAACGAAAAACATTTTGAGAAACAAAAAGGATATTGCAGTGGCAACTATGACAGCTCAAACTTCAATTTGTCAACCTATAAATTGATGTACATGCACTCATAGATTTGTGCACTGTTAATGCTGCTGGATAAGATAATTAATGACATTAAACATGATAGAAAGACCATATGTTTAACAGTTCAAAAGATTAGGATATCTATCAATTGTTTGGGAAAGTATTACATTATATAATCAATGGCCCTCAGAGCATAACAATAAGCAAATGGAAAAGACCAATGGCACTTTGATTCCAATTATAGATTAGTTTGCAATTTCTAATGTTAAAAGAAATAGAACATGGAACAGACGCAAGTTTCACACTAAATGTCATAAACCAGAACCAAATTTATCTCAAGGGCTATATTTAATACTTCAAGCTTATAAATTTGCATGTAAAGGAGCTAGAAAAAATATATCTAACAAAAAGCCATTGAACCCAATAAAGTAACATTAAGTGTTTTTCAAAACACCAAGTAAGAAGAATTTAAGGCCAAGAATAAAGGATGTGAGTGGAAGATGATCATTTTACTCTCCAATTTTAGATAAACAAAAAAAACTAGCATCAAAGAATAGAAGAATGATATATGTGATTCAGGCTGTTATATCAATACCAACTACACAACCCTTTATTCACTGGAATAAAATGTCTCCTTAAAGGACTAACTGGGAAAAAGTTGAGATGACTCTAGGTTGAAAAGTAGCTCCTACAAATTATTTGCACAGGAAAATTTTGCAAAAATATATACTCGGAAGAAATAATTACAGGGATATAATTCTTACAAAAAAAGAAGTTGCATTATATTTAAAGAAATGAGGGATATGACAAAGAAAGGAACTCATCCAGAAAACTCTACTTACTTGTCTGAAGCAAATATCTTCCCCAAATCAGCTTTATTTCGGATATCAATCTGCACAAATGAAATCCTTAAAGGAGAAATTGTGATTGATATAAAAGCATCGAAGTCTAACAGGTGCTTGTAAAATTGATACAAAGATTTTTCATATCAGTATAAAAAACTATAGGGAAGAAACCATAGTCATACAAGAAAAATATTATGCTTAAGACATGACTTTTCTGCTTAATCTGTGTTTGGTTGTTGACCAAACTAAAGATAAAGAAAGGTTATATCAAAGGCGTAGTAGAAAACAGATTTTATTTTACAAATCTATTTTTTAATAAGATGCATACATTATTCAAAATAAATTGCTACCTCAAATGAAAAAAAAAAAGTATTAGAGATTTAAGAGAACCTTTATACCGTTTGTTAAGCTTTATCCACACTCCATGCATATTGGAAAATACAGGTTGTAAATTAGCTTAGATTCCAAAACTAGTTCCTTCTTCATGATACTTGCAGTATTATTATTATTCAATTAAAAAATAATTCCACTAGACCAGAATTCATCAAATGCATACATGCAAATGCTTAACCAAGTGATGCTTTTAACAGATTAATTGGAACAAATAATCTGCAAAACAACATTACGCAAGGTGCAATTTGGATCAGTTGGGCAACATCAAAGTTTACAGAGTGATCCAAATAACATGGAACAAGGTAGTTCCCTGCTTCCCTAAATTGAGAAATATGAATAAAATAATAAAATAATAAATTTATTTTTCTTATGAATACAAATTTTATCTTATATTTTTCTTTCTTTTATGAGACGCAGATGGTGTTTGCTACAGCAAATGAAAGAAAAGTTTTAGCCATTTGAGAAAAACTTTAGACCAAAAGTCCAACTTTTTCCACACTGCACACACATTGACTGAACATACAGGTTGTAAAGCTACACAGCTAGCTTAGATTCCAAAGTTTAGTTCCTTCATCATGATGACATTCTGCATTATAATTATTCAATTTTAAATATAATAAAAATCTCTACCATCTTCCATCAACAAATGTTTTTATCCAACCGCATAAATGCAACTTCCATCAACAAATGTTTGAAAAACTGATACCTTTAACAGATTAACAGCAAAAAGAATCTAGAGAACAACATTAAAAGCAAAGTGAGAAGGTGGCCAACATCGAAGTCTAGAAAGTGATTCAAAAAACATGGTCCATGGAACAATACCTCCCCTTTAATTGAGGAATATTTGATTAAAATAATAAAAAGAATATATTTCTTTCTTCTGAAAAATATATATTAAAAAAAGAGTAATCATTTCACTAATGGGGCCATCATGTTATTATAATTTAAAAAAATCCAGGCATCAGAAGCAAAACAGCACCAACTCGATGACATCAAATGCCAGTTCATCTCACAACATTCATTCATTCATTCACCGCATAATCAACATCACCAAAAGGCCAGATCTTTTCGTTTCAAACCACAACAGAATCAAATCGTTTGCAATGAAACAACCGAAGAGCGATTCAATAACTAAAACTCAAAAGAAAACCAAACCAAAATACCTTAAAAAACGTGAGATTCTTGCCGAGGTCTCCAGCGAGCTCAGCAACGCGGTCGATGGCGACCTGGGAGGAGTTATCAAGATTATCAACAGCGACAACACGGAAGCCAGAGAGAAGAAGCTGAAGGACGGTGTGGCTGCCGATGTATCCAGCGGCGCCGGTGACGAGGATGGAGACGGAGGCCATGGGAGAAGCTTAGGGCTTGAATTGGATGGATCTGAAGGTGTGCAAGGATCAAGGATGTGGAAAAATATATAGGAAGTGGGAGGGAAAGGGGGAGAGCGGTGATGGAAGCAAGGTTCACGTAGGTGTCCACATGTGAGAATGGGATTGGAAAGGCGGTTGTGCTTGTGAGGGGGTGGGTTCGAATTCTTGGAAAAAGTAGGGTAGGGTTTGCTTTTTCACGGGTATGTGTGCATTTGGATTTGTGGAATTTGGATTAAGAAATGATTGCGTGTGAGGGCGGTGCGCGGTGGAGTGAAATTTAGGGATGTGAATGGAGGAGGAAGAGGATGATGACGTGGATTTTTTAATTATTATTTTGTTATTTATTTATTTATTTGTTTGGGGATGGAGAATGGAAGTATGAAACTTTTAGTGTGATTGAGTTTTTGTTGGTTTGTTTGTTTATTTATTTATTTATTGGGTTGAAATTGACTTACTTTTGGGCTTGGGTTTGGCTGCTTTTACAACTTTTGGTTATATGTATTATTATTATTATTATTATTTTATAATTAAATAAGTTGAAAAATTAAGATGATATATTTTATAATTTTTAAAAGGGAGAATTGGTTATATACCCCTCAAAAATTCTATAATTACATATTTACTTTCCGAAAAAAATATAATCAGATATATACTCCCGAAAAAAATATAGGTAATTACGGATACGCCTACTCATAGATTCCGTGAATCAAACTCGATTAACTATGGTTATAACTTGGATTAAGATATACAAAAAGTCTAAAAATAACCCTTTATACAACTTAAAAAAACTTTTCGAGGGTATATATCTGATTGAGTATAATGGTAATTTTATATATTTGTTGTTTGTTAATAGATGGTTTTTCAACAAATTTGAGCCCGAGGTATATACGTAATTACGTATATTATTCAGGCAGTATGTATGCAATTAACTTTTATTTAAGGGCAAATATGCAATTTCAAAATTTTTTAGGGGTATACCTGCAAAAGCCCCTTTTTAAAACTAGAACGATAATTCAAATATTGGGGTCAATCTTGGGGTTTGACTCTTTGCTTTCATCTTTAACTTGGTAAATGCCTCTGTTTTGTGTCAGTTTTTTTTTTTTTCAATTAATATTATGGACACAGAATTCTGGTAATATATATATACATATAATTCAAAACACTAACCAAATTATAATATTATACATAGGACAAAATAAACAAATAGCTGCAATGAAACAATGCCCAATCGGAAGAACAACCAAGGGAAAAATAAAAATAAAAATAATATTTAGAAAAGAAAAAAAATAAATGTAATTAAGCAATAATATACTCACCATAATTATTATTTTGAGTATTAAATTAAACCAATGAATGGGCCTTAAATTATATTTTTTTTTTCTTCATTAAAATGTCATTAATGCACCATGTTTTTAATGAAAGTATACAGCCCATATAATCCCCAGTGTATAATTAAATAAATTTATATAGTTATCAAACTCAGACTAACTAGGGACCCAACATCTAAATTAGTCCAAATTTTTAATTTAAACACTTATGCGATCAACTCAGTGTAACATATTTTGACATATCTTAAATTGGCTAAAACTGATGAATCATCATGATTTCCATGACCCAAGCGAATCGAATTTTATTTTTTGAAATAACTTTTTCATTCCTTTAGTTTTCATTTTTATTTTTATTTTTATTTTTATTTTTATGTTAAAAATAAATAGTATGCCATTTTCGTAAACTAAGAAGAAAAAAATGATAGGGGTTTTTAATAACTATAATCGAGGCTTTTTCTTGTTTAAGATTTTTTTTTCTTTGTTTTTCCTTCAAATTAGTTGTTTTATAACTAACAAATGGTAGTGAGTATTATGTTATATATTATGTATCATATAACTAAAAAGTAATTTATAATTCTAAAATAATATTTAAATTTGTTTATTAACCTATCATTTATCTAAATGACCATGATGATTGAACCATTTAATCTGACACTATTTTGTTGTTTAAGCTGTTTGTAATAACTATACCCCAAATAATTTTGATATACTTTATCCTAAAAATAAATAAATATTTTTTCAATAATTATAATTGGTTTGAAGATTGATGGAACATTTAATGCTAATAAATACTAAATGTAAATAAACATTCCTCATTTCCAATATCATATTAAATACAAACAAAAATTTAAATGTAATAGAAAAATTACGTAAATAAATAAATAAATAAATATCCTCCTTGAAACTCTAAAGCAGATTATACAATTATTTTAAATATATATAAATATGTGATTTGAAAATTTTTATTTGAAACTGTTTATCTAAGTAAATATTGCTATAAAAAAAAATCTTAACATGTCTATTTTTATAATTTAAAAAAATAAACAAATTTTAATTTATTTGAGAAGAGATTTTAGTATTTTTAGTACAAACACTAAAAAGGTACCCCAAAAAATATAAGTTAAATGCTGTATTTATTTATATTTTTAATTTTCAGATATGAAAATAATTCTTCTTATTTATAAAATAGGTCCCAAAATATATTAAAACATTATATTTCTATATCATTTCATAATAGAAAATTGAAATTTCACTCTTGTCCATTTTTAATATATATATATATATATATATATATATATATTTAAAAAGAACATAGTCATAGACTCATAGTTGTTGCCTTCTTCATAACTAACTGTAAATCATTAGTTTGTTGATACTATCATGAGTAGGATCTGATGAGTGAAATCACAAGGCTGGGGGAAAACGCTGCAAAGTCAAGTGGGCCTTTTGTTTAAAAACAAATAATAAAATACAAAGTTGTGATGAGAAAAAGATATATTTTTGTAATAAAATTGTTAGATATGTCATTTGACATATTTTCCTGATTGATCTAGTGAAGTGATTAATAAATATGAGAAATCATCTATTTAAAATTTCATGAATGATTTCCAGCCTATGAAGTATGATATGTGATTTTTTTTCTCCTCTAATCTTACTAGAGTTAACTGAAAAAATAATAAACTATAAATTATTTTTAATTATTAATATTTTTTTAAGTGATTGGATTCATAACTTATGATTATTAATGTTAATTATTTCCTGAAGGGAGACTCTATTAGTGTTGAATTACAATAACAACCTTTTCATTTGTGTTGTATGAGTTAGCATTATTTGTCAAACCATATTAATCAAGTTTTGGTGAGGGGCAAGTTTCTCAAGTTGAAGGACCATTTTGTGGAGGTTTGGATAAATCCAATCAAAGAGCTATGTTGATTGGTTGCATAAAAACTAGAATCAAGTTAGAAACTATTTTTGAAAGGAGCTCTAATTGGCAGGTGACAAATTTAATTGAAAATATTGAATATTTGATTGAAGTTATTTTTAGCCAGTGCTTAATTTAAAGAATTCAATCAATTGGAGATTTGATTGAAGCTATTTTTAGCAAGAACTTAATTTGGAGATCACAATTTATTGAAGATTATAATCTATTTAATGGAAGAGTATTTTTGGCGGTTTGAAGATTAATTGAAGACTATTTTTTAATGAAGCCACATTGAGCGAATGTTATATTTGGTTGAAGATTTGAATGAAGAATATATATATATGTGTGTGGATAATTGAAGAATTGATGGAGATTATCGTTGGTAACTTGAAGATACATTTGAAATTAATTGGAGACTATTTTGGGATGATAGGAGAACACTAAATTTGGGTGTGTGATTGATGACCCAAGTTGGGTTTCTACTAAATGCTGTGCTGAGTATAATTGGTTAGGAAAGTGGCCGAGGCTAGTGGGTGATTAGGTCACGTTCAACCTAGACTCAACCAGGTGTCATGAGGTCATGTTGCAACTTGGAGATGTGACTTTGCCAGTTCAGCAAGTATGGTAGCCCATGTTGTAACCGTATTACAGCATAGTTATTATAACATTAGATTTGGAGCTAGTGGAGAATTAAGACAAAAGATGAATGTTCCTAGATATGGTTTATGTTGAGGGCTAAATAAGTCTTATCTCAAGGATTTAGGATGCATGAGAAAGAGGTTTAGAGAGGTAGGTGTGGATAATAAGCTTTCTCTCACAAGATTAATCCATGCTTTCAATCTTCTCTTAGGGATCTCTCTCTCACATCCTGAATCCTTGGCAATAAACTTATATAGATGCTTACACAAACTACCTTTAGAGCTTTCCTCTTTTGTTTTGATTTTCACTAGCTTCAAATCTAGTGCCATAACTATATTACAACATAGTTACGACATGGCTCAACACACCTGATGAAACTAACCGTGTCACAACTCCAAGTTACAACACAACCTCGGAACACCATCAACTCTCTTGATTAAGTCTACTTCGAACATGGCTGAATCACACACTAATTCCTATGAGACAACAAACCAATTGTACTCACCACACCCATAAGTTGGAACCCAAACTTGGCCTTAAATCATATGCTCAAACTTAACGTTCTTTAATCATACCAAAATAATCTTCAATAAATCTTCAGTAGACTTAATATAGTCTTCAATCAATCTTGAATTTGTTGGATATGATCTTCAATAAATATTTAATGAATCTCCAATGAATACATAATCTTCAATCAATTTCAATCTTCAAATTAATTTTCCACTTCTTCCATTTAGCTTTAATCAAAGATAGTCTTCAACCAATTCTCATAGGCATCTCTAAATATATCTCCTTGCCTCATATATCTCTTCAAGTAAACAACAATCTCCATAAATAGCTCTTGGCCTGAAATGGCTCTTCGTTCCAATATGGTTCTTTAAATAATCACACCAGAAGACTCCAACTCCATTGCTTCATACTTCAGTCATCAAATTAAGAATGTTTGTCACTTCCACGATTAAATCTGCTTAATTAATTATTTGACTAATAATGGCAACTCATTATTGCATTTTAGTACTAACAAATATTTCTTTCCTTCATTCCTTGAAATCGTCTCATTTTTCATTGGTTAGGAGACCTCTTATGTATTCTTGTATGGAGGAATTTTTTCTCTTGTCAATTGAGGGTGTCTATCTTTTTATTAATTGAGGGAATTCCTCTTCTTTATCACTTGAGGGGTTTTAGTATCATTTTCTTAAGTATGGGTATTAATGGTGAGAATCTATACACTATATTGATCACCCTTTTGGGCATAAGTATCAAGTGTTAGTAATCAGATACTATATGCTACATCTGTCATCCTTTTGGGTTATCTTCACTTTAATTGCTATAGGTGTCATGTATAAGTAATGAATTACACTAATTATCTTAACAAATTTTAAGCTTCAACCCTTGTGAACATCACAAGATAATTGTGAGACTCTCTTGAAGAAAGTAATTTAACACTGTTTTAACTTCATAATAAGTCTTTAGCTTCACATATTATCTTCATCCACTTTGTAAGTAGGGATGGCACTAGGGAGAGGAGGTTTGAAGGTAAAACGTAAAAAAAAATTTCATCCAACATTACAATAGTTTCAATATAAAACAATGCGGCTATAACTTTTTGATTAAAACAATAACAATTTGAAAACACATATCAAGAAAAAGCATAAAATGTTTATCTATGCATACTCAAACTAGAATTGTTGTCAATGCGGGCGCCAGACGTGTGATGCTTGTGACTAAAAGGAGGTAACTACATTTGACTAGTTTGCATTTTCTAAAAACCTTGTAGAATCTCTTTGTTGTTAGTAGTTGCAAAACCTGCATCCAGATATAGACAATCATGCTATCATTCATCCACTCATTTCTAATTTTTGTAGCGCAAGCCAGCTTTCATAATATTCATCATAGAAAATGTCCTCTCAACACTAGTTGCCACAATTGACAACTCCAATGGCAACCCAATAAGGTTATAAACAAGTTTAAAAATAGCATATTTTCTAGGCTCAACTATTTTTCTAGTAAAACCTCCTAAGTCCCCCAACATTTGTGAAAGCATCATCATGCCGTACATCATAAATGAAAGTAACAAGTTAATCTTTAAGCATCATGCACTCAGCCACCAAGAAGTCTTCATGATACATCTATGCAAGATAGAGTAGCATATGGATGTTGAATTGGAGAATGAGTCCCTTGGATCAAGGCATGACATGAGAAGAAGTAACTCTTTACTAGCTTCTGGAAAGCAATTTTGAATTTGTTGTGTAATCAAATCAATAACCTAATGCTGGAGTAATAATAAAATCAATAAAAACATTACTAAAGGAATAATTAATGAGATTTATAAAAACATAATAAATATAAAAAATAATTACCTTGTAGAAAATTTTGACACGATAAGATAAAATAGGTGATAAATTGTCATATTATCCTCCAAATTAGGCACTAAGATCAACTTTCCCTTACAAAAAAAGCTAACATCTGCCAAAAATTCCTCCCATAATGTTTTTCTAAAGTGTTGAAGCCAAGCTCTTACAGCTTCAATCAAACACATGGCTTGAACAATATTTTGATCAGTTTGATCATTTTGTTGGAAGGAAAGTGACAACTCATTTGTCATCCCTAATAAACGCTTCATCAAATACATCACAAATACAAACAAATAATTCTCCATTTTGTTAATCAAACTTGCCACTATACCTCTATTATCATTAGAACTACCATCATCATGCACATTTTGAAGTACCTCTAAAACTAAAGTTCACATAGAGACTAGCAAAAGAATGATAGTGTAAAAAGATCCCCAATGAGTATTCCCTGGATGTGCCAAGCTAGATTCTTGAATTTTTCCTTTGTCACTTATTATATTTACCTTCTTTAATTGCCCAACCAACCTATCATGGTGATGTTACTGAATTTGGTCTCTCTTTTTATGCGGCACCCAGGTGACATTAACAATCATAGTAACATATTGGAAAAAATCTCTCATAATATGATTGTCTTTAGCAATAGCAACAATCACTAAGTGGAGTTGTGAGCAAAACAATGGCCATATCTTGCATATGGCTTGACACACAACCCCTTGCTATCCATAAGTGCACGGGTCTTACAAGTAGAAAAATATACCTGGATGGGTCAGATAGTTAAATCCATAGGGACTAGAAAGCTTTCAATACTAATTGTTCTTCTAATATCTAGCTGGATCAAAGGTTTGGGTAGAGATAATAACCTAAGAATATAAAAGGGTGAAAAAAGAATTGAAAGAGGTAGGGAATCAAACTGGATAAGAATCATTAGGATGAAGCATTACTTTGGATTACTCCCCTTAAGGAACATGTATTGATGCCTACACTGACTATCAAATACATTCTCTTAGACTGAAGGACAAACCCTAATTTGGAAGGTTCAATACCATACATCCTATCTCTAGGCACACACTCGATCCCTATACTCTATGTGTGCCCTAGCAAGATAAATTTCTCAATCATCAAGCAAAGTAAAGATGCAACTATATCAATCATGCACAATGAACCATAGCTAATGTAATTAAGCAAATAAAATACAAAACATCTAAAGGTTCTTAATCAAGCCACCGAAGGACAGTTTAGCCCCTCATTGGTTCATGATATGGAAAAGATAAAGAAAACAAAGAGGTAAGAATCCAAAAGACTCCTTTTTGCTTCTCAAATCTCTCTGATCATGCTCGGAGGAAATTCTCATTGACTTAACTATGCTTCAATCTATACTCGGGTATCTCAGCTATCTTCCCCTTAGAAGTGGTGATGAAGATCGTCCAATAGTCGCGGCCAAAAACCAAGAAGAAGCCCGCTTGAGACTCTAACTTTTGGATTTTTAAATTTGTTCCCGATACAAGCACGGTCGTGCTTATGTCCGTGCACTTTACATGTAAATCTAAGGTTTTTCTTCGACTAAAAAATCAGCCAGGCAGTAAATTGCATGGGCTAAGCATGGCTATGCTTCCATCTACAAAGCTGTATTCTGAGTAGAGTGCCCCTGCTTCTCATCCTTTGATAAAATCTCTAAGTCTTGAGATCTGTACGGGGTTAAGCATGGGCGTGTTGAGGCTGTGCTTCTTCTGATGAAGTTCATTTGTGCTATTTTCACGTCAAATTCGCTCCAAATCTTATTCTTTTGCCCCAAGACCTATTTACCTGCACATTGAAGCACAAATACCCAAAGTAGCATCAAAATATAAGGAATAAATGCTAAAAGACAAGCTAAATACATAAAAAGGGTAAATAAAATCTCTTATGAAATACATTCGTCATGAATTTTCTCTTAAACTTAGTGCCTTCAAACCATTGATTTTCACCTCGCATATTTGAGGCCCCATCATATCCTTGCCATCTTACTCTCGAAAGAGATAACTCATGCTTGGCAAATAGACAATCAGTGGTATTCTTCAAAGAAGTGACACAAATATTAGGTACTTGAACCATAGTAAGAAATTGTTCTATCACATGCCCATTCTTATTCATATATTGCAAAATAACTCCCATTTATTGCTTCACGTAGGCATCACGGGCTTTATCAATCATAAGGAAGAAATAATTATCCCTAATATCATCAACAATGACATGTGTAATCTCTACTACACATGAATTTGCCAACTCCTTTTAAACCTTTAGGGGAATCATTTGATTGTTTCTAGAGGCTTTTGATTGACTGCCCTTCAAACCTCTTCATTCGTAGGCTATATCACTCAAGCAACTTAAGAAAATTACCCTTGTTTAATGAGTCTATGGACTCATCATTTCCATCAAAAGGTAAACCTTACTTCAATAGAATATGAGTTACATCAAAACCAAAATTAAACAAATTCGGGATGTAACCTCCATCTCATGTGAATGTGTAGCCAAATGGTATGACACGCTTTGCTTTTAATTTTTATAGCTTTGAAGTTATACTCTGGCATCATGATTGGCACTATTCAAGGCACCAACATATTCAGTGAATTTTTTCAAAGTTTTTTTTCTCAATTATTAAACCCCATTTTGGTGAATGCATCTTCACCTATTCTACTTCCTCTCCTTGGCTTAAAAAGATAACACCAAAAACAAAACACCACATCTTTTGTCGTTATATATTGAAACCATGAATGTTGTTTAAACCAAGCATCTTGAAAACTCCTTTGTTTGCCATGCTCCCTTCAGTTAGATATTCTCTTATAAATTGATTTCTAATCCCAGCATCAAAATATTTAATTGGTTTTTCGTAGACTCGGTCACTAACAATGTCATCCAAATTATAATCTGTATGGGTGTTCTTCTTGCTTAATTCATAGTCAAATAGTACTTTAGGAGCATTAGACCACTATCCACTCCGTGGTAGTTTAATAAAAAATCAATCCATATTCTATAAATAAATAAGTAAAAGAAAGCCATCTTTAATTATGGACTATAAAAAAGAATAAGCAAAGTATTACTTCAACCAAAGATGGTTTAATATCATATCATACCATCGAAAGCAACAAACTCAAATAATTAATACAGTACTATCAGAGCAAAAAAATAGACTAGCAGTGAATTAAAAGGCACTTGATCTTCAAGTTAAAAACAAATGATACCATATGGAGATAAATGATAGTGAACCTTTATTTAATTTTTGCTTTAGATAATTAATTCATACATTATAAATTTCAACATTTTGGAGATAATAATAATGTAAAGCAAATAGTATTAGTGGCAAACTAGGTGCTTATGTATTTCATGAATAGTTAAAATTAGTATAGACATAAATTGGCAGCACCAAACTCAAGAATAAGATTAAAAAGGCCACATCCAATGTACTCTCAAGAAAAGCCAAAAAGATCATACTAACTTAGCAAGTACTTCATGAACTATTGCACTTATTACATTGTATATTACACATTCCCTTTTATCCAGACCACTTCAAAGTCTAAAGATTCATTTAGTTGCTCAGTGATCTTACAACCATAATTACAAGATCAATATTAGACCAACACAAAGTCCTCTTGATTAACGTTGATGGAATAAACTGACACTAAAATGAAAGAGTTCACTTTAAAATTGATAGTGGAAATAAAGTACCTTTCATTCTCACCCACATTTTACCATGAAAAACTTGGTTGTAGCTATTGCTAATATATGATGGAAATACATGTTTATAAAACATTCCAAATTTTTAAAGCAAATCAATAATTTTGTACCTAAGCAAATAGGGCACTATGCCTCTTTTTGTACATCTAATAATTACGCTATTATAAATTCAGCTGCTATCTAATATGTGACTAGAAATTCAAAATAGATGAGGAGCCTTGTAGTGCTAACATTTATGTACTTGAATCTGTCTTACTGATAAGTGCTTGTGTATAAGTAATATGAAGTATTTTTTTTCTTACATTAAGCATTACTTTTCTCAGACTTTATCGCTTATTCTTGTGTATATGTGTTCTTTTGTGCATGCAGGGTTGTGGAGATAATTATGGAAGAAAAAAACCAAAAGTAGATCGTGGATGCATTTGTTGATGAAGTCTTGGAGTAAACAAACGTAAAAACACAAGTTGTGCTCAAAGATATGTGAGTGTGTGCCAACCTCCATTGTGCTCGAGCGGACAGGCTAATTGGAAGGGCACAAAAGCAGTCACACTCATGTGTTCTGACTTGTGCAATGCTAGCAAGATCTTTATTAATGTGGTTTAGTTGAAGACGCGATGCGATCTATCATGTGGATGTGTTCCCATCCATGTGGCCTCGATGAAAAGTGTGGATTCGGGAGTGTTTTGGTGAAGTACTGTAGTAGTTTGATGTAATAAAATTACTGTAATAGTTACTATTTATAGCTCGCAAGAAATGAACTTCTGGAAATTCACACGAGCGTGTGGATGCCCGATTCCAGCCCCTATAAAAACCGCGATTTCAGACGTTTTAAGGGATCTTTTTCCAATGTTTTCCCATCTTTTCCCCATCTTTGGAGGAGCTTGAGACTAAGGTTTAGAGAGGCTTTAGCTAGGTCTTTGGAGTGGTTCTACGACCTTCGACATCGCATTCCTTCAGAAGATAATGATGGGGGAGCTTTCATAGGCATCGATTCAGTGAGGTGTACCCTAGGCTTGACGAGGGAACCCTTAAAGAAGACAAGGCAACTCCACAAGACTATCGATACGGACTACGAGGGAGTTTTTCTTATGGATTGCATGCTTTTACATTCAATTTCATTATTGATTGTATCTTGCTCCATGGAGAGCTAAACTGCTAGTGGGTGCTTGGACTTGTAAACCCTAGGATGATTTTGTTTATTTGACCTTTATTATGCTTCTTTAATTGATGTTTTAATTGAGTTCTATCCTTGAATGTTTATTGCATTGATTTTCCCTTAGAGTGACACTAGGGTTGAGAATCTATCTTGGTAATCCTTGTGGATGAGTGATACACCATGAGGGTTAGACAAAGCAAGGTTGGAGAGGGTCGAAAGGGTGAGTCGAGAGGTAGCGGACCGTCCCCTTTTCCTTCTGATGTGATTTATCCTACCTTCACATTCCAAGAGTTCTTTACGGTCATGATAGAGTGAAGTACTAAGAGACGAACTCTGCTGGAGCTTAGTTGTGTATGCAACAGAGTGAAGCGTTGAAGTAATCCTTAGTGCTGGGGCTTAATTGTGACTAGGGGTCTTTCGCCTGGACCAAAGGGTTAGATCTATATTAGGGAATAGGGTTTATCACTTGGAGTCCCCAGAGCTTCATACAACCCTACACAGTGTGAGGTATCGAGAGTATCCCTTTCCGCCGGGGCATAGTGTGAGGGTTAGTCATGGTTGACCTTAGGTTTGGGACTGTGTGTCTTAGGATTTCCACGACTCATTGAACATCATTTAGGAGGCATAGTGAGGAGTCTTGCAATTGAAATAATAGTCCTAGGGTAAGCAATGTCCGGGTGACCCATTTTCTATTGATTACCTTTCCTTATTCCTATTGTGTCTCTTTCTTCTTTTCTGTATTTTCATTTGCATTGATATTGTTCACACAACTCTTGAATCATCTTCACCATAATTAAATAGCAATTCTAGTGTTTTTGAGCACTATTCCCTAAGGATAGGACTATCCACTCACCAGGGTCCGTTTATTACTTCGACAACCCGTACACTTGTGGTACACACATGCAAGGGGTGTGTTACTTACCCAATTCTAACTTTCATATATCTAAATCTGACTCAATTCCAATTGCTAACACTCATTGTTCAAGTTATGCTTGTAGTGCTAATAACTTTCTCTTGTTTGGATTGAAGGATTTCATTGTAGAACTCTTAATGGTGGTGTTAATCATCAAATGCATATATTAATAAGGTAGTATTTTGTTATGCATTGAGTATGTATTATGTTTTGCATTTTATTATATATCATTGAACGTTTTGGTGTAACCTTATTAAACCCCAGTTTATTATGCATTTTGTTATGTAGATATAACACCAAATCTTATCCAATTAGACGGGTAAATTTTTTCACTGAGTACCTAAGTTTGGCCTTATATCAGTTTGAGCACTAACTTTCAATTTGTATCAAAATGAGCACCAAACTTTAATTTCATTTCTTTGATGGGGTAATTGGAGATTTTCGGTGGATTTTTTGTGATGTGGACGCCGGAAAGCTTGTCTAGATGCCCTAGGTCCACTTCACCGACTCACCAACTCATCCTATCTGGACAAAAAAACACTACATTAATTTACAATAACTGACGTGTACATCCTACGTGGACAAAAAAACCCCACATTGGTTAAGTAGCCGAGCTGGCGAGTCAGTGACGTGGACCCAGGGCAGCCACACAAGCTTTTCGGCGTCCACATCACCAAAAATCCACCGGAAATCCCCAATTACCCTATTGGAGAATTGAAATTAAAGCTTGGTGCTCATTTTGATAAAATTGAAAGTCAGTGCTCAAACTGATATAAGGCCAAACTTAGATGCTCACTGGAAAAATTTACCCCCAATTAGACATATGTACATACTAATGTTTAATGATTGATGTTCTCAACATTTCAACTCATTGATGCAATTAGTCAAACACATTGTAGTCGTATCATGAAAATGAAGTTCACCATTCCATGTTCCATTTTTTCACCCACTAAACTTTATACACTTATGGCGTGTTTGATTCACTAATTTCTAGGATGAATTGACTAAAGTGCTAGGTTTGGGGCGACTTCCATATGTTTGGTTTGTTTCTCCCCGACCTGTGGCTGAGGACGTGGCAATCGCCATGTTGCCCTGAAGTAGGTGACATATACATCCACCATCCACGAGGCAACACAAGGCAAAAGTTTCTTGTAAACATTCAAAAGATAACATAGAGAAATATAATGTCAACTGGAATATAGAAGTTCTATAGTGTTGATAATAGTACCAGAAATATCAAAGCTAAACATTGATTACACACTAGTGGATCCACTTAAACCAAGTTCAATCACAAGAATAAAGTCTGACCTAAACAAACGAAATCTAGTGAAAGATAGATAGATGAATGGAGCCAAGCGCAAACCCCTAATGCGCAATGACTCTATCAAGCACCACCTGAAAAAAGGGAAAATAGAGCAAGTGAGTAACATACTTCCTCAGTGAGTGGTTAGGGTAGTTCATGATGTTTATAAAAAAGAATATACATTCTTCAACAACATTGTTGTATAAACAACATCATAACATGAATGTAATAGATAAATAGATTTTATGTATAATAAATAGTTCCATATAAAGTCCTAAAAGCCAAATATTCAATATTTGTGCACAAAAACCAAGTTTAATAATAGGCTTGGACACAAAGTCATCCCCAAACCAAACCTTCATCGCAATAAGGAATAGGACTGCCAAGGCTAGTTATCCATCTTAAATACAAAAACATGCCCATCTTGATGTTGGTCTCTGAGATCACTCTTGTAGTGACACACAATGTCTCAAAATCAGTGAGGGAACTGCCCACTCCCAATTCAATTTCTCTTTGTGCCCCTGAAGGGGTAACCTCTGTCAGCTAGTCAACTATGCCGCCTTTCATTAGGCCAGACCATAGACTCACTTAACCAATATTAAAAAAAAATTGCATACAACTTCACCCTTCAACTCTGTAGCTCTGTAGCTGAGTCATAGACTCACTGTCACCAATATTAAAAAAAATACCACATGAGTATAAATAAATGCAATTAACAATTGCATACAACTTCACCTTTCAATATAGCATATAAAATATTTAGAAGTTTGTATGTCATTCCCAATTCAATGTTGTAAATCCATGAGAACATTTATAATATAGACATATCATAAAAACTGATTAAGAAGCCACTATAACTCATTTTAACAATATAATTAAATGGTTAATTAAAACATCATAAAATAGGAAGTAAAGTTCTTTTCATCCAAATAGTAAAACCATTTTAAAACATTGGTAAGGTAAGTATTTAATCACTGTGCTTAGACCCTTAAGTCTAAAAGTTTAGACGCGATACTCCTCTGTAAGCTCCTTGCCCTTGGACGAGGGTTCCCTACCTAAGAGCAAAGCCAAATCAATGCAAATTCAACTAAAAACATGTACATAGGACAAATATATGCATAATTCGAGCCCTATATGCATTAAAAGAAGGATTTGGGCTAGTTACCGGCCATAAATCCTTATCTAAACACTTTACAGGCTCCTTACGACCTACATACGGTCATAAGTACTTGACAGAGGACCTTACGAGCACACTTATGACTTACTTATGGCTATAAGCCCTTGACAGAGAGCCTTACGGGCATCCTTATAGGCTACTTATGGCTGTAAGCCTAGCCCGTAAGGCCTTACAGGCTGCTTATGCCCGTAAGTGCAACTTGTATGCTCCTTACAAGCAACTTTATGCCCATAAGGTTGGCCAAAAGCTTCGCAAAAAGGTTGGGAAGGGTCTTTACAGGTATCATTATGCCCGTAAGGATCTAGTGAGCACAAAAATAAGTAAAATAGGTGATAATTTCACAATAAAAATAAGGGTTACAATCATACGATCTTCTATACAAGTTTTCTATAAATCTAACAAGGAAAATCTTGAATTTAACCAAGGAATAAACACATAATGAACCCATAAAGGGTTTAATAGATCCACAAAACCCTCGATTTAAAAATACACTCAATTAACAAGAAACTCCTCACAATTAAGTCCAAAACCATGAACTCAAACATATAGATCATAAGATTTCAAATATCTCAAAACAAAGCATTGGGGAAACAAGAAGATTGAGGGAGAAGATGCATTATGATGCTAAGATCAAGAGAAAGATTTTGAAATAAACAAGATGACGATCTTAGCTTGGTTCTTCAATCAATGAAGAGGGAAAAAGATTGAGATTATTGTTCCAAGATTTCTCTAAGAAGGATTTGAAAAAGAAAAGGGCATGAATTGGGGAAACTCAGGGCTTGGTTAAGACATTTAGGATTTTTATATAACTAGGGAACCTAAACGCCCCCATTTTCTATTAAAATTATTACAAACCACAAAATTACCATAATACCCTAGAACAAGACCTAAGTCAGATGCTGGGTATTACATGGTTCACTAAAGTGGGGACCGAAGTGGTTATGTGATACATCCAAACCCCACCCAGCTTAGTGTTTTAACTTTGGCAAAACATCGGTCTAAGTGGGACTTTGGTGATTTTTGCTAATATGGCCGAACTCCCACTTTGACTATAATGCTTCACGTGGGGTGTTGTAAACACCCCAACTTCTATTACTCCACAGTACCACCCGTGAAGCCACTTTCCCATTTCTCTTATTCCCCATTTTTCTAGCTAGCTTATAGGAGATATGACTCTATACCAAGATAAAAAGAGTATGCATGACAAAATGGTGGCCAAGGAAAATTTTATATAAAATAATGAAAGAATTCACAACACATGCCACCTAATTTTCATAGTGTCATATTTGGTAATCTTTGAGTTTCTATCCCTTGCTAAACTTATTCTAACAAAATGGTTTAGTGACTTTAACTTCTAGCTAGATATCCACATTATTGTGGTAAAATTACTGTCTTTGCACTTTGTATCGTACATGAAGTAATATAGCACGAGCTTACTCGGGGGATAGAATCTTGCATGAAGGAAGCACACAAGAAGAATAGTATATTGTAACATCCCAAGTCCAGACACAATGAGAACAAGGAGAAGAAGAAAGGCAATGGATGGAGTAAGGGATAAGATAATTATTAAGATGTGGAATCAATATATTGGTTGGCCCAAGATGCCACAAATGTGTAATGTAACTTGTGTTTGAACCTTGCACTTGTGTTGTTTGTTGTGATGTTATCTATTTTTCTTTTTCTTTTTCTTTTTAAATGGTGTCTTTAGAATTTTCATATTTTATATATATTCATTAAGCATGATTTCTTCATTCAAAATTTTTTTATTTGAAGGAATGTGGATAGTTGGAATTTTATTTGTGATGGTGCTAGTTCCAACGTTTGCACAAGGAAGCATGGAACTCCAAACAAGAGATGGAAGGTAGATTTTGATAACTTCCTAATACCAATTTTGGTGGAGAAAGCAAGGAAAAGTCTTAAATGTGACAAATCCTTCAAGCAAACTACATTTGCCCATGCTGTGATAGCAGTGAATGCAAGATTCATCACTAATTTTTATGCCAAAAATATAGAGAACCACTATAGGAATTATGATTTGTGGAAATAAAAAGGACAAAGGAAACTTAGTGGAGCAAGCTAAAATAATGAAAACAAGATGATCATGCTTGACCTAATTGTTGCCCTCATGTACATTAAGGTAACATTTTACAATTTTGATGAACACTTTGTATACATAATTAATATTTTCATAATTTTATTGTCACATCTAGGTGCACCCAGATGTGAAACCCTTTATTTACAAGCCTATTGAGAACTATAAAGGGCTTGGGATATTTAGTGGGGAAGATGACACAATAGACTCCTATGCGACCCCAATTCTAAATGTTAGTGATGAAGAAGGTGATGGCAACCCTACCCCAACCATTATTAGTAGCCTTGCCACCTCGTCTACCATTAGGTTGCACTGTTCAAGAAAGGGACATAGAAGCCACTTGATGATGTCAGATCTAATTACTATTGTGTGTGAAATGGTGCCGCAATTAAGAATCCAAATCACTGGATGGAGACTATATATGTGAGGGTTATAGAGGTAGATGGGTTTGATGAGCAGGTTCTAGTGGAGGTATTTGATTATCTCCAAGGGTAGGAATCTCTTGCTAGGTGCTTTATGGCAAGGAAGACGAAGTGTAGACAAGACTGGGTCAACAAGTTTCTTTCTTAGATGGATGAAACCACAATGGATGGTTCGATGTTGTTGACCCTTTTGGCCTGATGGAACCATTTGTTTTTATATTTTTTCTATTTTTTTTACTACTATGTACATTATCTACTTTTCTTCCATTTCCTTCATGGTGTGTTTCGCATGTGCATGTTATGATAGCTATAATTAGCATGAAACTTTATGAGGACTGCGATAGTGCTCATTTTCCTATTTGTATCATGTAGGCTAAAACTTTGTGCGGGCTTGCATTACATGCATATTTCATCCATGCATTTGTTATCATGTTTCCTTTTATCTAGACCTACATGTTATGTGGACTGACTTTTTGGGTTTGTTATACATTGTTTTTTGGTTGACTTGCATCGCATATGGCTTGCTATTTCTGTTGCTATTGTAGGTGTTGATAGAATGATGATTATGACCACCATAAGTTCTGAACACTCACTGAGGCATGGTTTCCTTCTTTAGGCACTAGAGGGGCACTGAAGACCCTTTTTCTTGTAACTAGATGGCATTTGATGTTTTGTTTTTGGTCATGATCCTTGTTTTGATGAATTTGGTCTCCCTTACATTTGCACTTGTTCTTCTTGATAGCATGTTTGGATGGGGCACAATTGTTGTAGGTTTAATTGTTTGAGCTTTAGTTTGTCTTATGTCTGAACTGATGGGTTTTATTAGGCTTGATGTGTAATTGTTATGTTATGTAATGTCATGCGATGGTTTTAATCCAATTTAATTCATTTAAATTTTTGGTGTATGCTGTGACCATGCAAGGTTTTATCTTTGATTATTTATTTTTTATTTAAATTTTGAAGTGATCATAGAGTGGGGTTTTATACAACTCTTGGTTTAGTGGTTGCAATGTGGGGCAATGGAGTAGCCTTTTTTCGCAGTTTTTATGCCAAGTGTTGTAGGGAAATTACGAGGAATCAAATGCCACCCTTGTAGCATATCTGACTCACTATTTTTTTTTTTTAAATTCTCACAGCTGATTATTGTTTGCTGAAATAGTTTCCATTTTCAATTGTTTGTGTATTTTTCCATTGCTAGTGGTTTCTCACTACTTGTGTTTCCTTTTTTCTCTGGGGGTTTTATGATTTTGGAATAATAAAATAGTTTAAAAATTTGTTGGCCTTTTGATCTTGTCCTTATTTTTAGCCTTGGACATATTTGTAAAAATGAAGATGAAAATTTCAAAGTAATTATGCATTACATCTAATATAATCAATCCTAAAATAATTCTTTTGGCAAACAAATTGATGCAAAAAAACTTAACTATTAGATACCAAATAGATTATTTTAGATAAATAACATAAAAAAAAAATATTAACATGAATTATATTTTTAGCTTAAAATATATTTAAAGATAATTATATAAGTAAATTTTTTTTGAAATTATTTGGAGAAAAATAATTAAGCTAAAATCTACAAATTATTATACAAATTAAGGAAATTAACATGTTAAAATTTATTAAACCCACCCTAACAAAAGGATGAGGGTAATCTCACCCCTATCATGAATTAATGAGTGGAACCTTATTTCTACCCATCGAAACACCATGAACTACTGAAGTCTCCTTTTCCAAAGTTTCACTTCTATTAACTAGACAACCAAAGTGGTTGGTAATTTGATACGTCCTAACCTGACCAAACAGTTGGAACTGGGGACTTCCAACTGATCTTTTCACTTAAAGTGAAGTGATACGTCTAGACTTTGATCATTTTGGAATACAACTTTTGAACCAAACACACCAGATACTCATTTGATAAATAAGATTTTAAGCCTGAAAAAAACGTAATTCATTATCAAAAGAAAGTGTTAGTTTCGAAGGGGTACTAGTGTAGTGATTTTCACTCAATCTCTTATGTAATGTAAGCACACACACACTCAATATAAAAACAAAAAAAAGCAAGAGAAAGGAGACACACGAATTGGTTACCCAGTTTGGTACAACATGCCTATGTCTGGGGGACCAAGCCCAGAGATCAACAATTCACTAAGAGAGGTGAAATACAATGAGTACAATTCTCATACTCATCCTCACAAAGATAAAGAGTAACCTTCTCTAGATTGCCCAATGCCCACAGATAAGTGATAAACTAATCATATTTTCTATATCATTTACACTGCAATTAGCATGGAGTTTTACATGTTAAGCACCAAAATAGTATGAAATTTCATTCCTTTATTCACCACTGCATTTATTTCTGTTTTAGGAAAAAAGAAGCATAATTAGGGGTGTTTGAAGCAAAATGAACAAAGTTGCTGCATCAAGGCTACACCATGACTTACAACGGGCGTTATGGAAACTTACAACTCCCGTTGTCTATACTTACCATTGCTCTGATCAAGCCCTAGCAACATGGAACCACCAGAAGTAACACATAAGCCACAACGGCCTCATAACGGCCGTTGTGATTACCATCACGACTGTTATCAAGACACATAATGCCCAAAGACGGTGACACGATGCGACTTGGACCCCGAGCAAGAACTTACTCACCACAGGAATCACAACGCCTATGGTGGGGCTGTGGCAGATCCGATATTATAAATAGCCTAGGTTTCTCTGAAATTAGAGAGATTGTTTTGCCGAATAAGATAGGGCGATTGGATTTCTGGGGATCTAAGTAGCGGGAGAGGGGGTATCTTCCATATTCTAGCAGATTCCGGTAGATTTCTCAAGAGTGACATGCATCATTAGGACAATCTTGGGATTCTCTAATCCCCAACCTCCGGAGAATTATTGGAGGGAGTTAGTCTAGGTATACATTGAACACTTATTTATTCTTCATTTGGTTTTGTGACTCTCTTGTGCTATGATGCTTTTCTTTTTATGATCCATAAAAACATAATTCGAGGGGAATTTTATGTCTAGGTCCCTTGGTTATTATTTATGAATCTTGATTGATTAATATATATATTGTTCTAGTTTTTATAATCATTGCATGTTCTTAATTGATTATTATTGTTGATGTGGATGAGGAGATAATGCCCCCATGTTGATGGCACCCATGCCATGATAGATCTATGCATGTTCTAAGAGGTTAGGCATAGCTAGATTTTCCAGATTAGGGATTGATTGTCCCTTAGGCTTAGAGTTTGATTGGTCTCTTCTCGTGGGATTCCTACACTTAAGACAAACATAGGAGGCTGGGGTGGAAGTATTCCATTTTAAGTTTTTAGTGATTTAGACTTTGTCGCCAAGGGGTTTTGGGGCTAGTAGGCCTTCAAATTCCTCCAATTCGATCCTAGAACACAATTGGCACTTAACACCTATCATAATTAATAATCAAGAAACTATCGTATATACTCCCAACTCCTTCCAAGTGTGTTTAGCGATATCTCCAGTTGTATTGTTTTCAGTAGTGTTATACAAGTAAACTAAAGAAACAGCGTAAACGATTAAGCTATTAATTAAGTGAAAACGAACTAATAGGAGCCTCTCACCGTTCCTGGGGAAATACGATCCTCATGCTCACCCATGAGGTATTACTTGACGACCCATACACTTATGGTATTACGGACCAATTGTAGTATTAATTTCATACTTGCATATTTATATATTTGCATAATTTACACATTCATCAGGAGTCCGTCACCTACTCTCACTCACCCTTACCCAAGGGACTTTCTCCGGTGGCTCATCCTAAATCTCAGAGCATAGTCTCTTATATAGATGTCTCAACATCCCAAATATAGCACCTCCCTCTTTTAGAATCTCCGCGCTTTTTCAACTTAGACACCTTCCAAAGTTAGACGTTGCAATTCCTATTGTAATTGAGCTTGCAATGTGACCTATTTGCTGATCCTGACTGAGTTTAAGCTTTTATTACAATGCAACCTTGCAACGCCTCCAGCTTTCCCGGTTGTGTTAGTCCAAGTTGATGTAGTCAACTCCTCCTGAGCTCTTCCTGCCAACAACTAGCTTGTCTCCTCACATCATATCAGTAGGTCCCTCTCCTGAGGGTCACACCCACTAAGGCGCTTCTCCATCCCATCAGAGATGGTCTTCAAAGTTCCTCAAAATCTTCTTTATAAAATTGATTTCCATTCATTTAGGTTTGGTCTTCACAATCTTCAAACTTGTTCTTCATTCATCCAAGTTTGGTCTTCAATATCTTCTTACTAAACTTGATCACCTTTCATCCAAGTTTAGTTCTTCAATATCTTCTAAGCATGATCTTCATTCATCCAAGCTTGGGCTTCAATCATCTCTAAATATATGCTTTTATCAAAAGTAGCTTTGTCCTTGAATAGCTTGGTCTTCAAATAGATCTGGCCATAAATAGCTTTGCATCTTCCTTTGCCTTTGCCTCCACGTGTAAGGGATCTTTGCTTGCTTGCACTTTCCATAAATAGCTTATGTCTTTCTTTAGACTATCCTCCACATGGTCTTCAAGGATGATCTTCTAAACCAAATATAGACTCCAAAGATAGGCTTCAAGGCTTATTGTCATCATTTCTCTTTGTTATATCACGTTGTGGTTTGTCACCTTGCCATGTCATCTTGTTTGCCATGTTATCACTTTTGCCATGTCATCTTCTACATATGTTAAATAATACCAATTATAGAGCTCCAGCTCTAACGATCTCCCATTTTGGCATTATTTGACACAACCTTTTCTGCTAGAGTTTTTGTCAGATCGATACCAATTACAACTATTGGTTACTACCTAACTTAGACATTACACATGACATAACTAACTTAGACCAGATTGATTGTGAATACATCATCTAGTTATTGCATACAAAATACAAAAGCAATTTAACACATATAGCAACTAGTAACTAGTGATTACAAAACATTTAAGAGCATAAAAAACACTCAACAATCTTTAAGCAAATATTCAACAACTAAAAACATAAAAAGAACAAAATGGTCAGCAGTCCCTAGTCTTCATTTTATCCTCTTTGTGGTAGATGATGGCAAAGTCTTCTTCTTGATGCAAATTGGGTTGCAACTTCCTTGAGTAACTCCCCCTATAGTTAGGACTAGTTGTAGAACAAAACTCCCCCATTATGACAGACCTCCTTCATATCTTTACAAACAACATAAAAAAAATAGCATAAGATACATGGTCATTTGCAAAGCCCTTTCAACATGGATTAAGCTTTGCAAAGGCCTAGTTCACCCCTTACGTGTTCATATCATATATTATTGAGGGGCTTGGTGAAAATGTTGGTCAATTTCTTCTCAGTTGCAACATAATCCTCGGTGATAGTCTTGCTTTCAACCAAATCTCATATGAAGTGATATCGACCATCAATGTGTTTGGTACGAGAATGTTGAACTAGATTCTTGGAGATGTCAATCGCACTTTTGTTGTCACAACATATAGTCATTTGTCCTTGTTGTAGGCCATAATCTTCAATTATTTGATTTATCAAGATTAATTGTGTGCAACAACTTCGTACTACTATATACTCAGCCTTCGTAGTAAAAAGTGAAATGGAACTTTGCTTCTTACTGTACCATGTGACTAGGTTGTTGTCTAAATAAAAAAATCTACTAGAAGTGCTCTTTCGATCATCTATATTTGTCTGCCCAATCAGTGTCGCTGCCTGTCAAATGCACATTTGAATCACTAGAATATTTATGGACACTTATAAGGTGTGTTACAATAACTATAGAAATATGCAAATAATATTACAATGAGTCCGTGAATACCACAAGTGTATGGGTTGTCAAGTAATACCTTGTGGGTGAGCGCGAGGGTTGTATTTCCCTAGAAATGGAGAGAGGCTCTTATTATTATTTTTCGCTTAATTAGTAGCATAAACGTTTACATTGCTTCTTTAGTCTACTTCTATAGTTTAGTAAATAATACAATTAGAAAATCGTTAAGCATGATTGAAAGGAGTTAAGTGGGTGTATGACAGTTATCTTGATTATTTCTTATGCTAGGCGTTGAGTATGATAATTGTACTCTAGTACTGGACCAAGGGAATTCAATAGCCTATTGGTCCTAATATCTTGGCAACCAGGTCTAAATTACTAGGAACTTAAGATGGGATGTCTTCCTATCCCAACCTCCTATGTTTGCCTTAAGTACAAGAATACCTCTAGAAGGGACAAATCAAACCGTAAGCCTAAGAGCAATCGATCTCTAATCCAGAAACCTAGCTATGCCTAATTTCTTAGTGCATGCATACATCTAACATGACATGTGTGTTCTAATTTAGGGGCATATCTTCCTCATCCACATTAACAAGAATATCATTCAAGAAATATGCAATGAATCACATAAACTAAAAAGATTTATTGAATTTAACAATAAAAATTCATAAACAATAATCGAGGGATCTAGACATACAATTTCCCTCAAATTGGGTTCTTATGGATCACAAATAGAGATATAGATGAAGATAAAACCATAAGACCAATGAATAGTGTTCAAGAATAGTGTTAAGGTTGAGAGGATCCCAAGATTACTAAGATAACGTCGAATCTCTTCGCGCGCCCTCCTCTAATAATGATCATTAAATCTCACTCAGAAACCTTACTGGAATTTTCTGAAATATGGGTGAAAATCATCTCCAACCGCTTAGATTTCTAGAACTCTAGCTACCCTACCTTATTCAGCAAAAAAATCTCCCTAAAATCAGAAAAACCCAGGTATATATAGGATCAAGTCCGCCACGGCCTCGCCATAAATATTGTGATGCCCGTGGTAACTAAGTTATTGTGTGGGCTCCAAGTCACATCCTGGCATGACTTATTTGGGCATTGTGTTGGTGGATCACGATTGTGATGGATTTACAATGATAGTTGTAAGGTCGTTGTGGCTTCTATGTTGCTCCTAGTGATTCTACACTGCCATGGTTTGATAACGGTAGTGTTGGGTAGGGACAACGGCCATGGTGAGATGTCACCAAGGCCGTTGAGAGCAATGGTAAAGCTTTGTTTTAGCAACTTAGTCCAATTTTCTTCAAAATTCACCCGAATATGTTTATTTTTTCCTGAAATAGAAATAAATGCCGTAGTGAACAAAAATATAAATTTTTGTACTAATTATGTGCTAAGCATGTCAAATTCATGCTGAATGCAGTGTAAATGATATAGAAAATATGAACATTTTTAGCACTTAGGAAATATTCCCACACTTAATCATTTTCCTGTCCTCAAGCAAATAGAAAAGATAAAACTAAAAGGCATGATAAGTGCTTGACCTCAGGCAAAAAGAGATGGAGTTTCAGTAGTACAAGGGAACAATCAAATGCTAGGTAACATAGATATGCTTCTACAAAGAGGAGTCTACTCTACGGTGAAAAAAATACTTTCCTAAGTGTCAGTCTCCTGGTCCACAACTTATAGTCTAGATCATGTTGCAAAAACTTTTTCAGAGTTTTATTCAACCTAAATATATACTTTCATAACTCTTTATACATGAATACTCTTTTTTTTATAGTTAGTAGCTTTCACAATTCCCAGGAGGCAACACTTTCTTCCCACTAGGGCATACTCTTGTATCCAACTTGTTAGGAGCAACTACGCACTGCAAAGGAGGTAGATTTTTTTGTTGTCAACACGTTTTAATTAAAACATCACTTTCTAGACATAATGTGTAAGGTGTACTCAAGATGGACACAAAATAAAGCAAAAACTCACAAAGCAGTCAAACTCTTGAGAAGTAACAGAAAAAATGATAGTCTAACATATATCATATCCCTCCCCATACTAGGGATAAAAAATTCCCACAAATATAATAAGAATATTGCACAATTATAATAAAAAAAATATCATACACTCCCTCATACTTAAAGATGTATATTGTTACCAATGTACTCATGCATGTGCAGTTATAGTCAAATGTAATAGTAAAATGAAATGAAAGAGTGTATGGATACTATTACTCCCCTAGTTTCTTAGTTAGGCCGATGAGGGCGATGAAGTTACCCTTGTCCGGGATCCAAATTGTGCTGGGTAAAACAACACTTGATTACCTCAAAGCTTGATGAAGATAGAAATAAAATAATTAAATACAAGAATAAATAAAATACTGGAAATAAAGTTCACTATGATCAAAAAGTAAGTACAAAAACAGCAGGGTAATTGTCCCTTGTTGGAATAAAAAGTACAATATATAGCTGAAATGAAATACAAAAGTGATGAAAGAAAATAAAATGGCTGATGTCAATTAAACTCTGGCTTGGTGTATGAGCAATGGAGGACTGGTGGTGTCGGTAAAGCAGGAGGAGGCTCCAGTGCCACTGGAGGTAAAACTGCTAATGAGCGACAAAATGGATGAGGGGTTTTGACGCTCCAGATGCACTAGGATCTGTCAGAGGAGACTCTCAATCCTCACTTGACCTTCCTTGAGACAAGTTAGGAACTCCTTTATCACTGGTGGAATTGATGGTGTCAGTTTCACAATCGATGAAGGAGGAGCAGCAACAGTGACTGGAGCGGTGGTCGAGGGAAGATCAACACTGGCATTGGTCTCCAGGAGAGACTCCTCATCGTTCAAAGACTCTGAGTTAGACCTGTGGACAACCTGATACTACACCTCGTGAGGTGTGTCCTGCCGCTCTACCATGCACATAGCCTGGAGCATGGTGAGTACGAGTGGCTGAATGACTCCAACACGCCACAAGTCTATGCAGCGGTCAATCAGGGCTAGGCCCCTGTGCAAGCTTGGTGATGTAAAGAACAAGAAATATGGACGCCAGGCAGGGTCCTGTGCTTGATAACGCAACTGGCAAGCAAAGGCATGGGTGATGTGAACTAGCTCCCAAGCTACCATGCTCTAGAGGAAGTACAGGTCATGGAGGTTCACGATCCCCATGCTGTCTCCTGTCTCGATCAGCATCCTAGATAGAATAACATGAAGATACCTGAAATACTATACGTTGAAAGGCAGAGACGTCTTCAAGGTACCCTATACGTATGTCACGAAGCCTCGAAGGGTCTTGGTCTAGACCTGATCAGCACTCAAGTGGACTAACAAGTTGATGTGGAGCTGGGAGTACGACTTTGTATGATTATACTGCATGTCGATGTGCCCCATCACCACAAAGAACTCCGTGTATGACATCAGGTACTCCACCCAGAACATCTGAAGCTGATGGTCTCATGGTGGCTGAGGCTAATAATTTTCTGGTCTAGTTCACACGAACTCATCGCCTGCAAAGTCAACTCCCAGTAAGTTAGCTCTCGGATGCCAAAGAATTGCTCCGAACCTTGTACGGAAGTCAGATCTTATACCTTATCAACAAGACCAATCCTGTCCAGCGTCGGCCACACGATAAACCGATCCTCAACAAATCTATGATCCATGAGCCGCATGTAACGTGCCCTGTGCGTGGGATCTCCAAATCTGGGTATTGTTGGCCGAGAAAAAGACTCACCAGTCTTCTTTTTCTTCTTCTTCTTCTCTGCCTCTACCTATGAATGGCTAGTTGTTCTCTTTTGACGTATAACCTACAAGTCAGAAAGAATATAAAAAATCAATCAGTAGAATATAGAAAAGTCCATGCATGAATAAACAATGGGTACACCATGGCCGTTATGTAACCATGACGATCTCAATACGCCCGTGACAACGATCATGGTGATCTTCTCATTATGTACAATGGGCACACAACTGCTCGTCGTGTAATTTAGTAGATCTATTGTACACCTCTCTCAGGCTACCAGGAGCCCATAATGCCCGTGCTGCATCCGTTGTATACTACAATGTGGCAATGACCAACTGACAATTGGCAGACCCTTTTTCTAGATATTGCCAAGGCAAGATGAATGAAAAAAGTCCACAACAGCCTTACAACGGCAGCATATCATCCATTATGAAATGGCCGTGTTTAGAAATTTAGCACAACGACCTTCACAACAACCATTGTTTATCATGAAACGGCCATTGTGAAACCTGACTACGGTGAAAAATTTTCATACATGCTTCATTTTAATTGGAATTCAATATTAATCATTTACCAAGCATTCCTTACCTAGCTCATGCCATTTATACATCATAAAATCATGATTTAAAAGGTTTTAAAAATTTATTACAAAATTGGCCAAGAAGAGAAAGTTGTTCCATGGTGAAAATCTAATAAGTCTTGTGTTAAATTCTTCAGGAATAGTGTATAAGCTCTCAAGAACAAAATATTGTCATTGAGGAGGGTTCTCTGTGAAGTGGAAGAGAGGAAGCAAGGGGTTGATTGAGAAAAGCCAAGGGTTGGCCATCAGTAACCCTATATCACCTCATAATGACCTTGACAATGGCCGTTGTTCATTGATTTAGTTGCTTGAGGCACCACAACCATTATGAGCTCGCTATGGGGTTGTTGTCCACATAGGTAGGGCTCAAAAAGTTCTAAGTGTTGGTAATGGTAATTTTAGGGCTCGTTTTGCTCACAACGGCCCCACCATGGGCGTGGTGAGTGAGTCTGTGCTAGAACTCTGGAAAGTCTAGAGAAATAGCATGCTCTGAGGAATGGCCCTGACGAGTCACAATGGCCGTGACCACGGGTATTGTGATCCCGTGACAAACTCACTCAAATTTTCTAAAAAACATAACTCTCTCCATGTACATCACAACGGGTACATAGCAGTTATACCATGCCTATTATGATGCAAATAGTGAAAAACTAAGGATTTAATTGTGCAAAATAGAATGAAAACAATTCCTAACAATAAAACTAGACTCCACAAACAAATTTTGCCCATAACATTCAATAAAATTGAGTCAAATTCACACCATTCAATTAAGCAACATTCTTTGTTCAATCACTAAATGATAAAAACTAAAAACTTCAAATTAAATGAACTAAGGCATAAAAACTTGTTGGGTTGCCTCCCAAGAAGTGCTTGTTTTACGTCACAAGCTTGACTTACCTGCTCTTACCTTAAGATGAATCAAAAAGGTCAAATTCTTCTCCTTTGTCATTTGAATTGCTCTTCACAAAATAATATTTTAGGTGGTGCCCATTTACCTTGAACGTATCTCTCTTAGGGTGAGTTATCTCTATAGCGCCATAAGGGAAAACTCGCGTTATCATAAATGGTCCCGACCATCTTGATTTGAACTTACCAGGAAACAACCTCAGTCTTGAATTAAAAAGGACTTGATCTCCTTCTTGGACCTCCTTACCATGTCTAAGGTTTTGGTCATGGTATTTTTTTGTGCGCTCTTGTAAATCTCTGAATTCTCGTAAGCAATCATCCACCATTCTTCAAGCTCCTGGACTTGTAACTTCTTCTTTCTTCTTGCAAGATGAATATCAAGATTTAAGCTTTTTATTGTCCAATATGCTCTATGTTTAAGTTCTACAAGTAGATGACAGGCCTTCCCATACACAAGTCTATACGGTGAAGTTCTTATTGGTGTTTTATATGCGGTCCTATATATCAACAAGGCAGCATCCAATTTATCAGACCAATCCTCCCGATGGTGAGCTTCAACCTTTTCTAGGACTTGTTTCAACTGCCTATTGGACACCTCTACTTGCCAACTTGTTTATGGATGATAAGGGGTGGCTAATCTATGTGTAACTCCATATTTCCTTAATGTTTTCATTAACTTGTCATTGCAAAAGTGTGTACCCCTATCACTTAAGATTGTCCTAGGTGTTCCAAATCTTGATAATAGCTTCTTTAAGAATTTAATCACAACTCTAGCATCATTCAAAGGTAGAGCTTGCATCTCTACCCATTTGGAAATATAATCGACTACGACCAAGATAAACTTGTTACCAAATGATGTAAAAAAGGGGCCCATAAAATCAATACCCCATACATAAAAAATTTCACATACAAGAATAGCATACTGAGGCATTTCATCTCGGCAAGAAATATTACCCGTGTGCTGGCATTTATCATAATTTCATACATACCTATAAGCATCCTAAAAGATTGTGGGCCAATAAAAACTTGATTCGAGGACCTTGGTGGCTGTTTTATTTTTGGTAAAATGTCCCCCAGGTGGTCCTGAATGACAATTCTCATAAAATTTCCCATCCTTCAGCCCGAGGTACACATCTCCTGATGATTTGGTCTGTACAGACTCTAAACAAGAATGGATCTTCCCACACATAGTGCTTTAGGTCTGTGAAAAATTTCTTCTTTCATTGATACATGAACCATTTCGGTAGGGTGCTTGCAACCAAATAATTGGTGAAGTTAACAAAAAAAGGTTAGTGTTCGTCTCTTACCATATTAAGTCTGGATAACTGCTTTTCAGGGAATGTGTCATCAATGTCTCCATCCTTAAAAAATTTCTTTTTAGGATCTTCTTACCTGGATAAATGATCTACAGCCAAGTTCTCTACTCTTCGCTTGTCCTTGATCTCCACATCGAATTCCTATAAGAGTAAAATCCATCTAATTAGATGAGATTTAGCATCATATTTACTCATGAGGTACCTGAGCACGGAGTGATCAGTGTAAACCACAACTTTTGAAAGCACCAAGTACGGTTAGAACTTATATAAAGCAAAGACTACACCTAGCAATTCCTTTTCAGTAGTTGTGTAATTTTCTTGTGCATTATTCAAGGTCTTGATAGCATAGTAAATAGAATGAAAGTGATTGCACTGGTTTATCCTTTAATGTTTCGAACGCTGACGTGCAATCCTGATGAAAGTCAAATGGCACATCCTTCTCCAAGAGCTTGGTCAAAGGGCTATCAATCCGTGAGAAGTCTTTAATGAACCTTCTGTCAAAGCTTGCATGTCCTAGAAAACTACGAATTTCTTTGACTGATGTGGGTGGCAGAAGCTTCTCAATGCTAGCAACCTTGACCTTTTCCACCTTAATCTCTTTTCTTCAAATTCTGTACCCCAATATGATGCCTTCTGTAATCATGTAGTGATATTTCTCCCAACTAAGCACAAGGTTAGTCTCCTCACATCCCACTAGTACCCGCTCTAGATTTCTGAGATAAGTTTCAAAGGAGTCACCAAATATAAAAAAAATTGTCAATGAACAACTTCATCATGTCCTCCACCATATCCTCAATGATAGCCAACATACTTCTCTGAAATGTTGTAGGGCATTGCATAACCCGAAAGACATTCTGTGATACGTGAAATTTCTGTATGGGCATGTGAATGTGGTCTTCTCTTGATTTTTCAGAGCAAAGGGGATCTGAAAGTATCCTAAAAATCCATCCAAGAAACAATAATATGAATGTCCTACTAACCTCTCGAGCAACTAATCTATAAACGACAAAGGGAAGTGGTATTTTCTGGTGGTATCATTCAGTTTTCTATAGTCAGTACACATTCATCAACTTGTGACTATTCTGGTGGGTACAAGCTTATTCTTCTAGTTGCTAATTATAGTCATCCCTCCTTTCTTTGGTACCACTTTCACTGGGCTCACCCATGCGCTATCAGAGATCGGATAGATGATATTGGCATACAAAAGTTTCATTACCTTTATCTTCACCACTTGGTTCATATTAGGATTCAATCTTCGCTGAGGTAAAGTAAAGGGTTAATGACCATCTTCCATCAGGATCTTATGAGTATAAAAAGATGGACTGATTCTCTTGATGTCAAATATCTTCCAAGTGATGGCTCTCTTATGCTTCCGCAAAACCCCCAACAACTTCTCCTTTTGTTCACCAATTAGACCTGCTACAATGATCACTGGGAGCTTCGATCCTTCTTCCAAGAAGGCATATTCCAACTGTTCTGATAATGCCTTAAATTCCAAGTCCATAGGCTCCTCAATAGACAGTTTGAGCTTACTATCCATGCTCAATGAGACCCATGGTGCTTCCCTCTTCCTTAGGAGCATGATTGTCACTGACATCATCCTCTATTTCATAAACCATGTTTTCTTCCTTGTTGATGCCATCGTCTGCAAACTGTTAATTCCATTAGAGTCTTCTATGGTGCTATTCACTGTTATCTCTTCTGATTCTCCTATTTTAATGAACTGATCAAATATTTCCTGCCAAACTGTCTCTTGATGCTTCTCATGGTGAATATTGGATGTAGGTAACTGCTAGACTGCATTGAGGTATTGTACATCAAGTTTCTGAATTACGTGGTGTTCAATTTATTGATCAAGAAGCGCTAGTACCCTCTCCAACTGACCTTTTATACCTGCCATGAAAGACAAATGTTCATAGTGAATAACTGTCATACAACCACCCAACTCCTTCCAATCATTCTTAACGATTCTCTAATTGTATTGTTTAATAATCTATAGAAGTAGACTAAAGAAGTAACGTAAATTTTTACGCTATTGATTAAGCGAAAAGAAAGTAATAATAGCCTATCATCGTTCCTAGGGAACTACGACCCTCATTCTCACCCCAAAGTATTACTTGATGACCCATACACTTGCGGTATTTACAGACTCATTGTAATATTCTTTGCACATTTGAATACTTATTCTAATACACCTTATTAGTATCCATCAAGTTTCTGCGTTACGCGGTGTTTGTTGAATCTCTCGACTAAGCGCTCCCTGGCAACGACACCAAAAACTTGATGGACACTAATGAGGTGTGTTAGAATAAGTATTCAATTGTGCAAAGAATATTACAATGAGTCCGTGAATACCGCAAGTGTATGGGTCATCAAGTAATACTTTGGGGGTGAGCACGAGGGTCATAGTTCCATAGGAACGATGATAGGCTATTATTACTTTCTTTTCGCTTAATCAATAGAGTAAAAATTTACGTTACTTCTTTAGTCTACTTCTATAGATTATTAAACAATACAATTAGAGAATCGTTAAGAATGATTGGAAGGAGTTGGGTGGTTGTATGACAGTTATCTTGATTATTACTTATGATAGGCATTGAGTATGACAATCATATTCTAGTATTGGACCAGTGGAATTCAAGAGCCTATTGGCCCTAATATCTTGGCAATCATGTCTAAATCACTAGGAACTTAAGATGGAATCTCTTCCTATCCCAGCCTCCTATGTTTGCCTAAAGTATAGGAATTCTTCTAAAAAGGACAAATCAAACCCTAAGCCTAAGGTACAATCCACCCTAATCCAAAAACCTAGCTATGCCTAATAACTTAGTGCATGCATACATCTAAAATGGCATGTGTGTTCTAATGTAGGTGTATATCTTCCTCATCCACATTAACTAGAATATCATTTAAGAAACATGCAATGAATCACATAAACTAGAAATATTTATCGAATATGACAATCAAGATTCATAAACAATAATTGAGGGATCTAGACATACAATTCCACTCAAGTTGTGTTCTTATGGATCATAAATAAAGATATAGATGAAGATAAAACCAAAAGACTAAAGAATAGCGTTAAAGAATTCTTAAACTAACTCCCTTCAATAGGTCTGCGAAGGTTGAGGTCGAGAGGATCCAAAGATTGATAAAACAACGCTGAATCATTTTGCCGCCCTTCTCTAATGATGATCATTTAATCTCTCTTGGAAACCTCACTAAAATCTGCTAAAATATGGATGGAAATCATCTATAGCTACTCAGATCTCCAGAACTCTGATCGCCCTACCTTATTCTATAAAAGAATCTCCCTAAAATAAAAAACCTCAGATATATATAGGATTGAGTCTACCATGGCCTCACCACAGCTGTTGTGATACTCGTGGTGAGAAAGTTATTAAGTGGGCTTGAAGTCGCATCTAGGCATAGCTTCTCTGGGCGTTGTGTGGGTGAATCATTATCGTGATGGTCTTCTATTTTGTTCCCAGTGATTCCATACTGCCACTGCTTGATAACGATAGTGTTGGGTGCAAACAATAGCTGTGGTGAGATGTCACCACGGCCGTTGTGACCTGTAATAAAGCTTTGGTTCAGCAACTTAGTTTGATTTGCTTTAAAATACCCTTGAATTCGCTTCTTTTTCCTTGAAATAGAACTAAAAGCCTTGGTGAACAAAAGAATAAAATTTTTTACTAATTATGTGCTAAACATGTTGATTTCTATGCCAAATGCAGTGTAATTGATATAGAATATATGAACTTTCTAGCACTTATCAAATACTAAATCCCAAACCCTACAGTACCACTAATATAGCGGATGATGCATTTGACTGTGATAAGTGTGGTTACTTTGGTGATGCTTGATATCTTGCACAGACTCCAACATTGAAGCAAATATTTGGTCTATTAGCTATGAGATAGAGCAAGACACCAATCATGCTTCTATAAAGACTTGGATCCACATCATTCCCATGTTCATCTTTTGTCAATTTCTTATTAACAATCATGGGTTTCCTGACATTTCTTGCATTCTCCAATCCAAATCTTTTCACTATATTCCTCGCATACTTGCTTTGTGAGATGAAAATACCATTTTTTGCTTTGTTTAATCTGAAAGCCCAAGAAGTAGCTCAGTTCTACCACCATGCACATTTCAAACTCTTGCTGCATAAGTAACACAAACTCATCAACTTGCTTTTGAGATATAGAACCAAAAAACTATATCATCAACATAAATTTGTACAACCATGATGTTTGACTTTATCTTCTTCATGAATAATGTCTTGTTTACTTTCCTCTCTTTGGTAGTCTTTTTCAAGTAGAAACTTTGTAAGTCTTTCATACCAAGCTTAGGGATCTTTGCTTCAATCCATAGAGAGCCTTTTGCAACTTGAACACATGATCTGAATGCTGAGAATCTTCAAATCCTTTTGGTTGTTCCATATATACTTCTTGATTTAGAATCCCATTAACAAATGTACTTTTGACATCCATTTGGTATAGCATAAAACCCATGCTACATACAATAGCTAATAATAGTCTGTTGGATTCAAGATAGGCAACTGGAGAAAATGTTCCATCAAAATGAATTCCTTCAATTTGGGTGTACCCCTGTGCAACTAGTCTTGCTTTGTTCCTATTAATGTTGCATTTGCCATCAGTTTTTTTCTTGAAGATCCACTTGGTCCCAATAACATTCACATCCTTTGGTCTTGGAACCAAAGTCCATATATCATTTTTGCAAACTGATTTAATTCTTTTTGCATATTTATAGTCTAGTGTTCATAATTGAAGGCTTCCTTCACATTCTTTGGCTTTATAAGAAAAGTGTAACACATATATCTGGCCAATTCCCGATAATCTATCCTTTGAGTATTTCTGGTACATCTTCTTTATTAGCACAACCAATCATGTCTTGTATCTGATGATTATTCCTTATTGTTAAAGATGGCTCATAAGTGTAGTCTTCCTAATTGTCTTCATTAGATTCTGAAACTGAATCTTCTATTGTATCTTGTGTTGCAATAAGTGTTATAACATGCTGCTCCTCATGTATCTCATCATCAACTGAAGCAATACTTTGTGTGCCATGGTTATCTAACTTTCTTAAATGACTTTGAGGTTCCACATTAGCTTATTTATCAGAGAGGTCATCAATAACAACGTTGATTGTCTCTATTATCTTCTTGGTTCTTGAATTGAACACCCGATAGGAACGACTAGTGGTAGAATATCCCATGAATACTCCTTCATCGCTCTTCTTATCAAACTTTTCCAGCTGGTCTATGTCATTCAAAATATAACATTTGCTTCCAAAGATATGAAAGTACCTAAGATTTGGCTTCCTTCATTTTCAGATTTCATATGGTGTCATTCTAGTGGAAGGATGAAAATACACTATATTGATGATATAGCATGCTGTATTTACTACTTCTGCCCAAAATCTTGTGGAAAGTTTCTTTGAATTCAATATAACCCGGATCATTTCTTGAAGAGTACGATTCTTAAATTCAACTACTCTATTTTGTTGAGGAATTTTTGGTACTAAGAATTTATGACATACCCCGTGTTCTCTACTGAAGTTTGCAAACTGAGCATTTTCAAATTTTCTTCCATGGTCACTTCTGATTCTTATAATCCTTCCAATCCGACAATCCTTTGCATTTTGAAGTTGCGTGCAAAGCTTCTTAAATGCTCCAAATGTTTTTGATTTCTCCTTGAGAAAGTCCACCCAAGTAAATCTGGAATAATCATCCACTCATACAAAGATAAACTTGTGTCCTGACTAGCTTTCAGCTCATGTAGGGCCAATAAGATGCATGTGCAATAGTTCTAGCCTTGTTATAACTATGTATTGCAACACTTTCTGAGACGCATGTTTTTGCTTGCCTATTTGACAAGGGTCGCACACTGCATCTTCCTTCTGTGTCAGTTTGGATAGTCCTCTAACAGCTCTGATTTTTGCAATCTTCATCAAATTCTTGTAATTCACATGCCCAAGCTTCTGATGCCAAGTTATTGTTATGGCGCAAGATGTGTTATAGCATATTTGCAACTTCTGAAGTAGATAACAATTATCTAAAGATCTTGAACCAGTTAAAACACATTTAGTAGTATCATCATAGACCACACATTTGTCCTTGGTGAATTTAACCATCATAATTTGATCACACAATTAGCATATACTCATCAAGTTTACTTTTTTGCCGTCCAAATGTAAAACATTCCTCAATTTTGGTAAGCTAGGCATCATTAAAGTTCCTTTTCCAATCACCTCACTCCTTTGTCCATCACCAAAAGTAACTTGTCCGACTGAAAAATTTCTGTAATTAATCAAAAAGATTTTGTTGCCTATCATGTGCCTTCAGCAACATCTATCAAAGTACCAATCATTCTTTGAAGGCTTCTTTGCAGATGTATATGCTACTCCACATTTTAAATCTGTCTTCTTGATTTACATAATCCTGATTATTTTCTTCCTTTGGAAGTTTCTTCCGGAGTACTATGATAGCCCCACTTGTCTTCCTTCATTAAAATCTCTTCTTAATCTCAAACATTTTGGACGAATGTTGACACACCCCTTTGCCTGTGTGTACCGCAAGTGCACGGGTTATTGAAGTAATAAAATACTCCGGTGAGTGGGTAGTTGTATCGACAGGGAATAGTTGTTAGGAAGCAAATGGTAATGCTATTTAGCTAAAGACTGAATCAATTTGTGAGTGAGTGAACAATATAAATGCAAATAAAATTAAAGAAGAGAAAGAAAGCACAATAGGGATAAGGAGAGGCAATCGATAAGAAAATAGGGTACCCGAACATTGTTCACACTAGGACTATTGTTTCAAGTGCAAGACTACTAATTATGCTTCCTAATTAGAGTTTAATGAGTCGTGGAAATCCAAAGACACACGGTCCCAAACCTAAGGTCAACCGTGACTAATCCTTACACTATGCCCCGGCAGAAAGGTTTGCTCTCAATGCCTCAAACTATGCAGGATTGCATGAAGCTCTAGGAATTCCAAGTGAATAACCCTATTCCCTAATATAGATCGTACACTTTGGTCCAGGCGAATGACCCCTAGTCACAATTAAGCCCCAGCACTAAGGATTACTTTAACAGTTCACTCTGTTGCTTACACAACTAAGCGCCAGTGGAGTTTATCACTTAGCACTTCACTCTATCATGATCGCAAAGAACTCTTGGAATGTGGAGATAGGATAAACCACATCGGAAGGGAAAGGGGGCATTCCTCTACCTCTCGACTCACCCTCTCAACTCCCTCTAACCTTGTTTTGTCTAATCCTAATGGTGTGTCACTCATCCACAGGGATTACCAAGATAGATTCTCAATCCTAGTAGCACTCTAAGGGAAAATCAATACAACAAGAATTCAAGGTTGAAACTCAATTAAAACATTAATTAAAGAAGTAAAATAAGAGTCAATGAAACAAAATCAACATAAGGTTTACAAGTCCAAGCACCCACTAAGGGTTTAGCTCTCCATGGAGCAATACACAATCAACAATGAAATCCAAAGTAAATGCAAGCAATCTATAGATAAAACCCCCTTGTAGTCCATATCGATGGTCTTGCGGAGCCGCCTTGTCTTCTCCAAGAGTTCCCTTGTCAAGCCTAGGGCACACCTCGCCGAATCGATGCCGATGAAAGCTCCCCCAATAACTCTCTTCCAAAGGAACTCGATGTTGAAGGCCGTAGAACCGCTCCAAAAACCTAGGCAAAGCCTCTCCAAACCCTAGCCGCGAGCGCCTCCAAAGGTGGGCAAAAGATGAGAAAACGATTCTTCAATAACTCTCAAAACGCGGTATTTATAGGGGCTGTAATCGGGCATTCACACGGGCTTATGGAATTTTGACACGGCCGTGTGGATTTCCAGAACTTGTTTCCAGCAAGCTGTAAACAGTAACTGCTACAATAATTTTGCTGCAGTGATTTGCTATAGTACTTCACCAAAATGCTCCCAATTCCACTCTTTTCATCAAGGCCACATGAATGTGCACACATTCATGCGGTAGATCGCATCGCGGCTTCAATGAAACCACATTGACAAAGGTCTTGCTAGTATTGCACAAGTTGGAACAAATTAGTGTGACTGCTTTTGTGCCCCCCCACTTTGTATATTCTTTTGAGCACAATGGAGGTTGGCACACACCCACATGTCTTTGAGCACAACTTGTGCCTTTACCTTTGTTCAACCCAAGAACTTCATCAACAATTGCATCCACAATCTACTTTTGTTTTCTTTCATTCAACTTTGTCTCCACAACCCTACATGCACAAAAGAACACAAATACACACGAATAAGTAATAAAATCTGATAAAAGTGATGCTCAATGTAAGAAAAGAATACTTTGTATTACTTATACACAAGCACTTATCAAATGTGACCACTAATCCTGCAATAGTGATAAATAGGAGCATATTTCTTGGTTTTTCTTGTTTCTCCATGGCTTGGATAATGCAACACTATAGTCCATTCTGAAATTGACTTGATGACAACATGGTTAATGGTTACTCCTTCATAAACTTCTTCATCACTTTGCTCAGTTGCTTCATCATTACTTATGCTAGTGGAGAGGTTTTCTATCCATACTGTAGATGACCAATTCTTCGGCACTCCCAACATTGCATTCTTTTGGATTTCTCCTAAAGATTCTTTTGGTTTTTCCATGTATTTCTCATATTGTAGCTTCTTCTATATAAGATTTGCTTTAGCAATTTGTTGAGGTCTTTGAGTAGTAACAATAGATTGGTCTCATATGCATCTCTCTTTTATAACTCTTTTAGCTTTCTAGCTTCTATTTTCAGTGCCATGTCTTATGTTTTTCTTTATAGCTTCATATTAATCTCATAAGCTTGATGTAAACCCATCATATCATCAAGTCTCATGGTTGTAATGTCATGTGCTTCTTCTATGGCTACCACTTTTGATTCAAATCTCTTAGGTAAAGATCTAAGAGTCTTCCAGACTAGCTTCTCATTCGAGTATCTCTTGCCTGGTTGAAAATCTTGATTGGAGATATCCATCAACTTGGCGTCGAATATAGCAATAGTCTCATCTTCCTCCATCTTAAGATTCTCGAACCTGGTAGTTAAAATCTGAAATATATACAAGATTTATATCATCATGAATTCGTTGCAAGATATCCCAAGCTCTCTTTGCCGATTCACATGTTGCAACATATTTGAACTAATTTTCATCAACTCCTCCAAAGATAGCATTGAGTGTCTTCCCATTTGCATTATCTTTGCTTGTATCTTTTAGGCTCCAATTGCACTTCTTCTTCTTGATTTTATTTTTCTCGGCATCTACTCTTGTTAGTTTTAGAGGGGTACTAGTGTAGTGATTTTTACTCAATCTCTCATTTAATTTAAGAATACACACTCTAAATATAAAAACAAAGAAGGAAGAGAAAGGGGACACACCAATTGGTTACCCAGCTCTGAAAAACTTTCCTATGTCTAGGGAACTGAGCTCAGAGATCAACAATACACTAAAAGAGAAAAATACAAATGAGTACAACTCTCACACTCATCCTCACAAAAATAAAGAATAACCCTCTCTAGATTGTTCAATGCCCACTCTCACTCACTCTTATCCAATGGACTCTCTCCAGTAGCTCATCCTAAATCTCAAAGCATGTTCTTTTATATAGATGTCTCAACGTCCCAAATATAGCGCCTCCCTCTTTTAGAATCTCTAGGTCTTCCTAACTTATATGCCTTCCAAAGTTAGACGTTGTAACTAATATTGTAACCGAGCTTACAACACGACCCACTCGTTGATCCTGACTAAGTTTTAGCTTTCATTGCAATGCGACCTTACGACGCCTCCACCCCTCCCGATTGTGCCAGTCCAAGTCGATGTATTTAACTCCTCCTGAGTTCTTTTTACAAGAAATTATCTTACCTCCTCACATAATATCAGCAAGTCCCTCTCTCGAGGGTCGCACCCACCAAGGCACGTCTCCATCTCACCAAAGATGGTCTTCAAAGATCTTCAAAATCTTCTTTCCAAACTTGACCCAAGTTTGGTCTTCAATATCTTTTTACTAAATTTGATCTCCTTTCATAGAAGTTTGCTAGACCGACACCAGTGATAACTACCGGTTACTATATGACACGGCCACTAGACTTGACATAACTAACTTAGACTAGACTGATTGTGAGTACATCATCTAGTTGTTACATACAAAATACATAAACAATTTAACATATATAGCAGCCAAAAACTAGTGATTACGAACATTTAAGCACATAAAAAATACTCAATAATCTTTAAGCAAATGTGCAACAACTAAAAACATAAACTAAACAAAATGGTTAGCAGTTGGCAGTCTTCAGGGAAAAAAAAAGGAAAAACGATTACTGATATACTCACTCAACACTTACATAACTGTGTTATTCACCTCTTATCCACCATAGAAGGCCTGAGAAAGCCTAGCTGCACAATCCTATTGAATTCGTTAATTAAGGCCGAGAACAATGTCAAGTCTAATCTCAAGGCACATTTGAATGGTGATATTGATCACCATATCTAGAGTTGTTGTTTGTTGATCTTTAGGCTAGGAGGAGGCTTTTTTCTACGTTGATTCTACTAGGGAGCTGGGGGTAGTGGAAGCCCTATGGCGAGGGGCCTTCCTCGTTGAGCTACCGGACAAACTTTAGCAACTCACAAGTGCCTCTGGGAGGTTGAAGCCCTCACTAGCACCCCACCTCTATTGTACTTTAGGCCCAAAATTCTTCATGTTTTACAAGTTTTTCATAATTTAAACAAATAACACCCCCTCTCCCCAACAACAAGAACAAGAAAAAAAAACATTTTTTAGGCATTTTTCAGAAATTTTCACATTATTCTATAAACTATAAAAATAAATCTGAATTTTCCTCATTTCTTTTACATTTTTTGTATATATTTTATGAATAAATCCAAAATTTCACTTTCTTACAAATTTTGCAAATAAAATCTTCCAACATTTTACATTCATATTTACATTGACATTCCATCAATGTTTTTTTATATAAACCCCATTTTCCTTTTTCTTTTTCCTTTTTTTATACGCTCTCCCTCTTTCATTCACTCTCCCTATCTTTTTACTTATAAATTTTAACCTACAAATTAAACTCTTCATTTCAAACTCTTCAAGTGTTCAACATGGGTTCATCCTTTAATCTCCTCACTATTACAATACCATATTTATAAATCATTCCCATCACCATTAATTATTATAATTTTTCAGCCAATGAAGATTACATTCTTATTATTTAGCTTGCATTCATCATTTAATCTTTCAAACTATCATTCTGGGAGACACCTTTATCCTTTCATATAGTAATGCAGAGGTTGCAAAGCTAGTCTTGGATTTAGGGAGCTTGAATTCACGACGACGCATGACAAATGCTTCATTGGTTGATCACCTTGGTCTCTTAAGCTAGGGTCGTCAGGCGCGTGGTAGGCAGTGAGTAGTGGATCCACATCTAGAACCTTACCTTTCATTGTTGGGGCTGGAGCGTGGTCTTGGGGATTGTTTAGCTAGTTGGTGAACTAGTTACGGTGAGGCATCACTCTTAAAAGCCGACGGTAGCTTTGAATTCTCTTGTGTGTCTTGAGCAGGTGGTGGTGCTCCCTTTGGAAGTGGACCTTAGCCTTGGTATTCGGAGATTTCCCTTCCACCTAATGAATATTAGAACCTCAAAGTAGTTCTCTGACACTAGATTGGATCGAATTACACTCAAACATGAAGATGGGAGAGTCCAAATGACAAGGAAGGAAAAATAGCAGAAACAACCAAAAGAAAAGGCAAGGCAATAATGGGAGATTTTCATGATATTACTATATTTTTTGAAAATTCACTTGTGTTAGAGAGGGAGATAGCTTGTGGTTCCTCAGTTCGCTCTAAGATTAAAATGACTACTAGCTTCTCAGACAACCAACTTTGCGCAACCTCTGATGAACAAGTTTGGGGATAATCCTCTTCGGATTAGTCCATCTCAAAACTTTGAAGAAACAGAAGAGCTTTCGCATGTCTAAAAACTCAACTTCTGTGTGATGGCGTCGATGTTGATCTTAGATTAGAGCATGATTTCCACAACAATGATGTGGCGAAGCAGGATTTAAAAATCCGTGAAACCTTGTGCATGAAATCCATGCCACATCGACAATGCACAGTCGAATGTCTATGGGGAGCCTTGAATCTGTCGAGACATGGATGTGGGTCAATCGAGCCAATCATGGTTGAAGGTGACCCATCCAAATATCTCGGCGTATGTGACCAAGTTGTCTCCACCCAAGTGCTAGATCCTGCTCCAAAACATGTGAACCAATTAGCCCATCTCAATCTTGGCCAACCTAAATTATCAACTAAAACCAAGACCAATTAACTAAGTCCAACAATCTTGAAATGGGCGTGGTCAACCTAGGTCAACATGTTGAAGCTAGGCCGAGTTCAAACATGTCCAAGCTTAGCATCCAAGATCCAGCAACTTTAACAAATGTTGGCCCATCCAATTCAATGGATATAGGCCCAGCTTTGGAAATTCCCAGCCAGGAACCACGTCTGTCTATAGACCAACTCCTAGACTCATTTAGGGATATATCCAAACTATCCTAGGTCACACAAATTCCTCCAGGTTTTACTTGGCATTATATTTTTGGGATTTGGTCAATAGTTCCAAAATTCAACATTGACATGATTGATTCCTTCCTTCATGATCCGAATATAGTTTTCCCTAAGGATGTTGATAAGGAGTAGGATGAGAACAAGAGAAGGAAGAGGCCCTAACCATACCAATAGTGGATGCCCATGTTCCTCAAGATAACTCTGGAGGGGTTCTTAATAACTCCAACTATTCTTTTTATGAGATTGATGAGTCAGATCAAGAAACTGTTGGAGATGTACCTAAAGAACCCAAAGATGTTGCCGGCAGCTCACATCAAATAACCTTTACATGCCAGCTGAAAGATCAATAGATAGAAAAAACTCTCCTGGTGTTGGAATGAGCAGCTAGGTTATTTGGCACACTTGCTACATTTAGCTAGTACAAAAAGGGTAGCAGGACGCTTCCTAGAAGATATGCCTCCCCTATTAATTTCTTCTTGGACTGATATTCATCTTGAAAATTAATGCATGGCTTGTGGAAATGTCTTCGATGTACATTCTGATCATAAATTAGATTATTTTGCTCCTTAGGTAATTAGAATCTATTCATGCTTACCAATCAAAGGCACAATAAAGTCCCTGCCAAGGGGTCTTGATAGGATATCTGTCTTTATAAACATTATTTCCTGAAATGTCAGAGGCCTTGATAATCACTCCAAGCATTTTCTAGTTAGGGATTTCCTAGATATTCATAATGTTGCCGTATGCTGTATTGAATAATCGAAGTTAATGAAAATAACCCTTTCAACTTGGAAGTTAATTAGTGGTGCCTGGTCAGATTGCTTTAGTTTCACCCCCACTCAAGGAACCTCTAGAGGAATGATTATAGGTTGGAAAGGTTTGACTTTTTAGGGGTCCTTAATTCATTAAGGAACATTTTGTATGACTATGGAATTCACTAATAAACTTAACCAATGTCGCTAGTCGCTGTACAACTTTCAATGGCCCTAACTCTAAGGTGTTAAAAGCTAATTTATAGAGGGGAATCCAAGCAAGTTTGTTGTCTAATTCCTTTCCTTGGATAATATGTGGTGATTTAAATGGGATTTTCTCAGTTCATGACAACAATTCAGGTAATCCTAACCTAGAGGACATCCAAAATGCACAAGATTTAGCTAGGGACCTAAATTTGTTAGAGCCTCCTTTGAAAGGCTATAGATTCACATGGACTGATTATCAAGAAACCCCCGTGTTGGTTCGTTTGGATCATTTCCATATAACAACAAACTAGCTAACCTAATTTGCTAAGGTCTATAAAGTTAGCCTCCTTAGAGTTGTATCCAACCATGTTCCAGTCTGTTTAGAGTCTGGGACGTATACATTCAAGGCTAAACATTTTAGATTTGTACAAACATGGTACATAACATATGGTCCCTGATTTAATTCTAGAATTGATGTACAAACATGGTATATAACAGATAGATTTGAACCTCTCTTAGATGGTTGTGATGTCATTCTTTTCTCTAAGAAACTTGTATGGCTCAAGAAGAAATTGAAACACTTCACTGAACACACTTTTGGAACTATTAGAGTCTGAAAGCTAACAGTCCTTGAAGCTCTAGATTCCCGGATGTATTCAAAGAATCTCATGAACTCATTTCAAGGAAAAAGCGAGAGAACAAGATCTTAATCAATCCCTCGCATTACAACAAGAGGAAATTTATTAGAGACACAGATCCTGTATTAATTGGCTTAGAGAAAGGGATGAGAATACCAAGTTTTTTCATAACGTCCCTAATGCCTCGTATCACACGCACTAATGCTATTTTTGAGTGGGAAGCCAAAATTGGAAAAGCATTTATGGACATTTTTTATGCCAATTCAGCTCCAAACATCAAGATAGGTTTAAGATTGACTGGTATAGGCTCTTTGCTTCCAAACCCTATGTTGACCTAACCCCCTTAGAGACACGTATTACATTGTAAGAAATCAAAGTTGCTAGATTTAAACTGGGGGTCGGCAAAGCTTTTGGGTCAAAAGGATTCCCAATACACTTCTTCTAGAAATTTTGGGTGTAATCAGTCCAGACTTGGTCAAACTATGCAATTATCTTATCAATGTTTTCACATGAACTCATCACAAGATTAATCTTTGATGTACCTTTTGGTAACCATGGGAGTCTATGCTATCTACAATATGTCGGTGACCTTAACATTCTAATAGTTAGTGGCAAAAAAAAATCTTAGGATCATCAAGTTTATCTGCTACCTTTTTAAGGGTATTTTAGCCTTGATAATCAATTTAAAAGAAAACATGCTTTTACTCAACCAAGCTTGCCTTACTCCTGGAGAAGGTGCTCTCCAAAACCTAAATTGTTCCCTGGGCTTCCTCCCACTAACTTACTTGGGAGTTTTGATTACAAGGGGGAAAACTAGGAGGCAAGACTGGAAAAAGCTGATTGCAGGTTTAGATAAAGGCTATTGGATTGGAAGACCACCTTTTTATCTATTTGTGGGAGGCTCATGGTAATCAACTTAGCCTTGTCCTTCCTTCCCACCTACTGGATGTCAATTATGCATGGTCGATGTTTTCCACTAAGGTGGTGAAATCTATCAATTCGCTAACCAGTTGAAACAGATTATTATAAGAATGAACAGATCATCTACTTTTCTTTTGTCCTATTGCAACATCTATCTAGAACTATTTCTTTGAGATCCTAGGGACATCTAGGACTCTGACCTTCATCGTAGATCTTTGGGATGGTTGGTACAGGGCTCTTGAGCCCTTATGGAGATTGTTTTGGTCCTTGATAATTAGAGCAATTATTTGGAAATTTTAGCTTGGAAGAAATGATTGCATGTTTAGTTATACTACCTTGTCTGTATGTTCCTTGTTTTTGATAATAAGCCATATGTTTCTCTTTTGGGTAGTTGTAGCTACTGAAGCTAATAGGAAGAAGTTGGAGGATTTGTCCACAGCAGTCAAGAGGAATATTTAGTTTTCAAGGCCTTCCATGCGTGATGAGTGCGACCCTGATGCCGTCTCCCACATGATCACTAGCTAGCATTGAGTACTAAGTTTTCTGTTCAGTGGCTCTTAGAAGGAGATCCTCTCTACATTTGGGGGGTTATTCCTCTTTTTTATTTTTTTGTGGTTTCCACTTTGGTGCACACTATGTACTTTGCTCTTTTTTTTTTTTCCTTTTTTCTTTTTCACTAAATATATTTGATTCTCATTCATTCCATCATTCAAAATAATAATAATAATACATCTCTCTTCTGCTCTTAAAATAAATAATACCTTCCCTAGACTCAAGTGGTCATATTTTTTCTTCTCCTGGCTTTTATCAGTTCTTTTTCTTTTATCTTCACATCTTTCTTCTCATCATTTTTTTCCTCTATAGTTTCCTTTCCTTAGTTTTTTTTCTCCTCTCTCTCTCTCTCTCTCTCTCATACTTTTTTTTTTCTTCTCTTCTGTGCCCTTATCTCCTTTTCCTTTCTTTATATTCTTTTTTTTTCCTCTCTTTTACTCTCTTCATTTTTTAAATCCTGATTCTTCCATTCTTATTAAGGGTACAAATTTTTTTCTAAAGAAAATATTTATTTTTGAATTTTATTTTTTTGGATTTTTAAATTTATTTTTTATTATTTAAAATTTTATTTATTTTTTGGTTGGTTTTTTATTTGATAAAGAAATCTATATAAACAAATTCTCTCACCAAAATTTTATCTAACACAAATTTTCTATAGTTATTAATTGTTTGAAAACTACATATTTTTATAAAATAAGTAATTGTTCATTTATATTTTGGAGAATGCTTATTCTTTCAAATTGTGATGATATATATATATATATATGGACAAACAAGTAATAGAGCCATCGAGCCCCAAATTAGGGAGGGGAAGATGTTTGCAATAAATTGAAGCAATATTTATTTACATTTGTATACGTATATATGGGTGAGCAAGCACGTGCCTAAGCATATGTGCATTTATAAGGCTCAATGAAGGAGCCCAATTAAGGAGCCCAAAAAAATTAGGCGGACTTAGTTAATCATGAGTATGCTTGTTGATCATCAAGAATTTGCATCATGCTATGAACAATTGTAAAATTCATGGATGCCTATTATAGAAACTGAAGGCACTATAGCCGTCAATGTTACTGCAACAACCACTATTGAGTAGCCCAATGCTTTTACTATTCCACTAATGGCTAATGTAGTAGACGCCAATATGTCTATTTTTCACTAACTAATTCATTTTGAGCCCTTATATTCTTGTAAATATATGAAAAAGAAGAAAGGGAAATAGAAGCAAAATTATTTGGTATATAATTTTTCTCACTAATTGCTAAATGCCAATATATTAGAAATGTGCATAATTCTAATTATTGGACAATTTTATGAGTATATGTATATTATTGGGTCAAATACTATTTATCTAAGAAAAAAGTCTAATATTAGTGAACAATAGAAATATCCATATTATTAACAACTGAGTATTTTAGGAAGATTTTTTGTATTTTTATCTATGATTGTTCATTCCTTTCAGTTTTGTTATTTTACTATGAGAATGCTTACTTTCATTCAAATATGTACATTTTGAAAATTAGACGTTTTATTTTATTTTTGATTAGTTTGGTTAATTTTTGTGCACTTCTTTGATATTTGTAATATTATTACCAAAATATCTAATTTAATGAAAATATGCACACTTTGACTTTGGAATTTACGGTGTTTTTTTATGTTTTTTGGGCTTTTTATGCATGTTTGCCTAAGATGCCTAATACTATTAGTAGAATGGCTTATTTAATAAAATAAAATTCATACTTTCAACATTTAGTATATTATGGTATTTTTATGCATGTTTATGTATTTTCTATGCATCCCTTGAAATGTTAAATATTATCATCATGATAAATAATTTATTATAAAATTGCACATTTTTAACATAGTAGTCATTTTATGGGTTTTATCTAATTTTATCTATCGCAGTGAGATGCGTAATATTATTAATAGAAATACAGTATTAATTTTTTTATTTTTTTGTTGAATTTATATTGTTGTACAAATTATATATATTGTGATTAAATTGATTTGTACTTGTTGAAAGCTAAATGCTGTAATGCTTTAGTAGTACCAGTAAACAAAAAGTTGTAACACTTCAGAGGTGTCTTTTGAAAGCCTTTAGTTGTGCTACTTCATTGGTACCATTAGGCCGAATGTTGTAATGCTTTAAAGGTGCCTTTCGAAAGCTATAAATAGTTAAAACATTGCATGGCCAATCCAAGTCAATTTATGATTCTAGAAATTTTCTATCTTCAATCTTTTTTTTTATCCTAGTAGTGAGATCTTGAAAAATCATAGTTTTCCTAAGACATGATCTTCAATTGTATCCTATGAGAGACTACATCAAACCATGTTAGGAAATTTTTGTGATAGGGTATGTAAATCTCTCTAAGAACAGCGGAAGCATGCTCCAAATTGATCTTGTTTGTTCGATTGCTACACTTTGTGTGATTTGTTCAAACACTAATCTTACATTTTTCTAATAATATTAGAGAGATTTAGTTTGTTTTTTTTTTGGTATTGGTTTATCATGACATCCAAAACTAATATTGTCTTTAGAGTTATGAATCAAGATTTGGTAAAACTTGAGAGGTTTGATTGACCAATTTCACAAGATGGAAAAAGCAAGATGCTATTCTTGGTTTCAACATTAAATATTGCATATGTTCTTGATCCTATGACATCACCGCTTGTCAAATTAAAGGCAGATGCAAGTGTAGAAGAAAATGTAACCTTTGAGATTAAAAAAAAAAAAGCAGACTGATGATGAATTTACATGTCCTAGCGACATCCTTAATACTCTTTTCGATCATCTCTATGATTGTTACGTATCGGTCCAGTCTTCGATTGAAATTTAGAAGGCTCTAGAAGCAAAATACAATACTAAGAGATGGAGTACAAATAAATTTCTTATGTGTTTTTTTTTAATTTAACATGGTTGATAGTATGCTGGTGTTGGATCAAGTGCATGAGTTGCAAGCACTTGTGAATCAACTTTGTGATCTTAAAATAGTGATTGCATAATCACTCCAAGTAGGGGCAATTATATCAAAATTGCTTCCTAGTTGGGATGATTATAAAAAATTACTGCATATGGCAAAAGAATCTACACTTGAGAAATTACGAAGGTATATTCACATAGAAGAGGAAACTCATAAATGAAATGCGGTGCATGTTTTAAATAGTTCTAAAGTGAACTATGTTGAAAATGGTAACATGAATCAGAAGAAAACCTATAAAACCTCCATTGATGATAACCAATAGAAAAAGATTCTCAAATGTTATAATTGTGAAAAAAAAAGTGATACTATGTTGAAAAATGTCTGCATCCTAAGTAGCCTAAGCAATCTAATGACTAGAGTAATATTTTGGCTAACATACAAGATTGTTCTCTTGTGTAAGAGAGGATTCAAGATTATTTTAGAGTGAAATAAAATTATAATTCTTAAGGGTGGCATGTATGTTACCAAAGATTATTGTACCAATAACATGTTTAAATTAAGTATCAATAAACTGATTAGTTTTGCTTATATTGTGGATTCTTATGATGCTTTTCATGCTAGATTAGGTAACTAAAATTTCAATTCCATAAGGTGTATGCTCAAACTTGGCTTCATTTCTATAAATGAATTTGATGTAAAAACAAGTGTGAAATCTAAATTCAAGCTAAAGTTGATAGAAAGCCTTTTCCTTAAGAGCGAACATAAATCTTAAATTCTAGAACTTATTCACTCCAATATATGAGAAGTTACCAGCCTTCTTACTAGAGAAGGGAAAAGATATTGCATCACATTCATTAATGATCATTCTATATATACATATGCCTACTTATTGAGACATACAGATGAAGCATTTAGCGTATTCAACTCTGTAAGCTTGAAGTTGAAAATATGTACAAAAAGAAAATCAAAACATTGAGCAGTGATTGGGATGTGAGTACTTCTCTAATGAAGGTAACATGTTTTGTGAAGAAAATGGTATTAGACACAGCTATTCCACTCTATATACACTATAATAAAATGTTGTAGCTAAAACAAAAAACCATTCATTGGTTGATATGGCTAATTCAGTATTACTCAATGCTAAGTTGTAGTTTAAATTTATAGGGTGAATGGCTCTTTACTTTGTGCCATATTTTAAATCATATCCTTTCTAAAAATTTAGTGGTTTCCCATATAGAATTCGAAAAAGGGATAAAACCTAATTTTGATTATTCTATAGTGTTGGGATGTGTTGCTTTGTTATCGTGTGTTTGATAATAAAAAATAAAATTAGGCATGTGGTGAAGAGTATTTTTGTAAGATAGGCTTCTCACTTGAGAGCCTACCATATATTAGACTTGGTATCTAATATGGTCGTTGAAACTTGTGACATTGAGTTATAATTTTTTGAAAATAAATATCTTAGTGGCTCGACAGCAAGTGATGCAATTTACACAAGACTGGATATAGCATTTGCGATATGCAAGTTGGTGAGATTTACTAGTAAGTTAGATTATGAGCATTAGAAGAGAATAACTAAAGTGTTTGGATATTTGAAATGACCTAGCAATTTGAGTTTATATTAAATTGATTTCTTAGGTGTGCTCAAAAGATATCATATGTAAGTTCGATCATTAGTCTGTGTGATTAGAGTTTAGCTTCTAAATTAATTTTATCATAGTTGGAAGTGCTAGTTGTTTGTTAGGCATCCAAAAAGTAAACTTGTATCTTACATTAAATGGAGGAGGCTGAATTCATAGCCTTAGCAGAGACGGGGAAAAAAGGTTGAATGGTTTAGATATCTATTAGTGGAGATAGATTTGTGGCAACAGCTAGCAATTCCAATTTTTATGTTTTGTGGTAGTGACTTGACTACCTCATGTCTATAATAAGATTTGTAATGGAATGTCTAGACACATTTTACTAAAACATTAATATTTCATACAAATGATTAACGATAGAGTTGTAGCCATCATTTTTGTGAGGACCAATGATAATTTAGAGGATATGTTAACGGAAGTGTTCCTAAGAAAAACTGATTGCAAGTACAGCCAAGACGGGTTTAAACTCTTATAGTGGTAGCAATGGGAACCCTAGCCTATTTTAGCACATCACTAGGTTCAAGGTTCAAGGGGTAAGAACAAGATATTGTCAACTCGTAGTAACATGAGCACCATACTTAACTAAGTATGAGATATAGTTGAAATATCTCCTAATAGGTCGACTATGTATTAGTTTGGATCCCACTTAAATAAGTATAGAAGTTGAGAAACTTCTAACAAGAGTTAGTGGTGTATCTCTTATAAATACTTATAAATACAAAGCGAGTACACTCTATATTAAAATGCTATCAATATAACTTTATTTGGGAAGGTATGAGAGTGTGTGTATGTTTTTTCTTTGGTTCTGACATATAGGATAATTAGTTGAGGCAATTTGGTCACTAATATTTCGGTTTAGGCTTTAAGGGCTTACACTAAAGAGTGATTCAAAATCTAGCAATACCATTCTTTATACGTGCTCATATTGTTTGGAGACATGTAATTGTGAATATTAACAATATAGTGGGGGAATGCTATATAGATTGTGAATATTATGATTATATTAATTGAGACCTTTTGAAAGCCAAATGTTGTGATGCTTCAATAGTACCATTAGGTTAAAAGTTACAACACTTCAAAGGTACCTTTGCTTCAATGGTACCATGGGCAATCTAAGTGATTTTGTAATTCCAAAAACCTTTTGTCTTCAAACTTTCCCTAACCTAATAGTCAAGTCTTAAAAAATCACGTTCTTCCTAAACCATGATCATCAGTTGCATCTTGAGATAGGCCGCATTAAATCCTCTTAGAAAATCTCCCTGATAGGGCGCACAAGTCTCTCTAAGAACAAAGAAAACATGCTTTGGAATTGATCTTCTTTATTTGATTCTTACATTTGGTACCAATCCAACATTCAAATCAAGGGGGAGTTTAAATGATATAAAAAGAAAATCATATTTATAAACTTCGCTTATCAAAATCATTGATGGCAATCTCAAGTATACATATTCACTATTCTTGATGGGTATGACAATGAGGATGACCATGGTTCAATAGCAAGTTATAGGAGACAACGCAAAAGGTGTAGGGATAATCGAAATCGAGAAGATAGGAGCCTGGTTAGCATTAAAATGAAGATCCTGTCATTACAAGGAAAAATGATCTAGAGGCATATTTAGAATGGAAAAAGAAGATGGAGTTGGTCTTTGATTGTCGTCAATATTCCAAAACTAAGAAAGTGAAGTTGGCAATTGTGGAGTTCTTTGATTATGCTATAATCTGATGTGACCAATCGGTGACAAGTAGGAGGAGAAATAGGGAAAGACCGATAGAAACTTGGGATAAGTTAAAGACCATAATGAGCAAGAGTTTTGTCCCTAGCCACTACTACAAGGAGTTGTACCAAAAATTGCAAAACCTAGGCAAGGTAACTAAAGTGTTGATTATTCTAAGGATATGGAGATAACAATGCTATGAGCGAATATAGAGGATGAACAAGAAGCCACCATAAAAAGGTTCTCAGCAAGATTGAATAGAGAGATTGTGAACATAGTTGAGTTGCACCACTATGTGGAATACTTAGAGGACATGGCGCACATGGTGATCCAAATAGAGAACCAACTCAAGAGGAGGGATAGTGGTAATTGTTTCCAATAAGGAGGATCTAGCTCGAGTTGAAAACCAAGTACAAATATGAAGAAGACTGAACAATTAATGCCAATCAAGCAGAATACTAAAGTAAAACAAGTGACTATTTCTCAACAAAGGACAAGGTAAGTCCTGTTCTTCTAACTCTTAGAATTGTGATTTAAACTATTTTAAATGCCAAGGCAAGGATCACATTGCAAACCATTTACCAAACAAGCCCATTATGATCTTCCACAACAATGGTGAGTATGAGACAAAGGAAGAGAGTGAGGAAGAAGCAATGACGCCACTAGAAGGTGCTAGTGAGGTAAAAGAAGCCAAAATGGGAAGGTTAGTGGTAGTTATAAAGCTGCCATTTAAAATATCTGAGTAAAAGAGAAGGAGAATACTACTTGATATCTTTCATATTACTAAATTATATACGTCGGTGACAAAGCCGCTGTGGTATATGATTGTCGATGGAGATAGTTGTACACTAATATTTTAAACACGTATCTGCCGTGGGAAAGTTAGGCAGTGAAGACCACTCAAAATCCCATATACCACACCAAGCTCGTTAGTGGTTGACTAATAGCGGTAAGACTAAAGTGAACAAACAAACAATGATTTCATTTCACATCGGGAGGTATGAGGATGAAGTGATATGTGATGTAGTACCAATGCAAGCTTGTCATGTGTTGTTGGGGAGGTTATGGCAATTTGACAGGAGGGTGATCCATAATGGCTTCTCAATTAAAGCATTCTCTTATTCACAATGGTAAATTCTTTACTCTAGCACTTTTAACTCCTAAAAAAGGATATTAGGCTTAATTGTAACTTTAAAAATCATTTTAAAACCAAAAGGAGAGTGAAAATTTGAGAAAGGATGAGATGAGAGATTAAAAGAGTGGGAGGGACCAAGTTGAAAGAGAGTTTAGCTTTGCCGATGGAGAAAGAAAGAAGAGTGCGGCCTTGCAAAGGAGAGTTGTGCCATAGCAAGTAGAGTATGGTGAGAAAGGGTGTTGGATTTTGGGGCCAGGCCCTGTATTTTGTTCGTTGGTGTACAAAGAGACATGTTTAAATACTAGCAAACTGTATAATTCACTTTTCCTAGTTATGTTGACTCTCTTTTGCGAATCAATGATGTATTTCCTGACAAAATTCTAGTAGGTATACCACCTATTCAGAAAATCAAGCATCAGATTGATTTCGTGCATAATTCCACAATTCCTGATGAGACCTACCTAGAGAGCAATCTAGAGGAAACCAAGGAACATGATAAATCCAGAGGTTGATAGACAAGGTGTATTCAAGAAAGCATGAGCCCGTATGCGTTAAGCTATATATAGCACTAGATTGTGGGAGTGGAGGATGTGCATTGATTGTGAGTGATCAAGCCAAATCAAAGATAAAAGTATCGCACTATTTCTACTCACTTAGATGACATCATGAGATGAATTATGTCTGAAGCTTGTGTGTGTGAAAATTGATTTAGCGAGATATCCTCGAGTTTGAATGAAGAGCGGGAATATGAATCAGAAAGCTTCTTTCAAAATAAAATATGGGTTGTATGAGATGAGTGAAAGTTATGCCTAATTTGGACTCCACTAATACACAAGTGATACTCATGAGAGGCTGATGAATCATATTTTCGTTCTTGTTATTGGTAGATTTGTGGTTGTTTGCTTTGATGTTATATTTATCTACAAATCCATTTGGCGAACATGTTAATCATTTAAAATCTAGATCGCGGCAGGGCAAGAGTGCTTGGTTGCAGTACCTTGAGGAAATGTATTGTTTTTGGCACTAATAAGCATATGTTTTCTAGTTTTGTTGTTGGTATTCAAAGGTATCACGGGGTTGATGAGGAGAAAGTGAGGACAATCTAAGATGGGCTAACTCAATGAATGTCACCAGGAAAAGGGAGTTTCCATGGGCTTGTAAACTATCATCGCTTCATGAGAAGATTTTGGCACAATTTAGAGCACGCTGACAAAGGTAATCACAAAGGAAAATGTTGGGTTCAAGTGAAACAAAAGAGCAAGAAGAGGCATATGTGTTGCTTTGAGAAGATTAACTAATGCCACTTTACTTGTTTTACTTGATTTTGATAAAGCAGCATTTGAGATTGAATGTGATGCTTCTATGGAGACCAAGAGTGATTGGTGCTAATATAATCCGAGGGTGGAGACCAGTCCACATACTTTAGTGAGAGTTGGCGATAAAGAGCTGACCTTGAACTACCCTACGTATGATAAGGAGTTGTAATGAAAGCATTGGTTTTGCGCATTACCGGACATGATATTAAGCACTGCACTTGTGGCAAGAGTCATGATTTATGAGGATCATGAATCCCTTAAGCATTTAAAAGCAACACAAGCATAACAAGAGGCATGCTTATTGGAATGAATTCATGTGAGACATTTCCATATGCCATCCGATATAAACAAAGCAAAGAGAATAGTGAGTTTGCATATGCACTTTCACGCGGTATGTATTACTCTCTACGCTCAATGTGATTACGAGTTTGAGCATATTAAAAATTTATATCACGGAGATCACAGATTTTTTTAGGAAAATAGGGTGTGAGGAAGCATGCTAGTTATGAGTTTCTGGGCATAATTGGTTTCTTTTGAGAAACTAAGTTATGAGTCACAGATGTTCTTTTCGAGTTGTTAGTCACGGGATTCCATGCGGGTTTGATGGAGTCATTTGGATTTGTATAAACTTTAGTTGTTTGAAAGAACACTTTGGTGGCCACACATGAGCAAGATGTTGAGAGGTTGCGGGTAGATGTATCCCTTGTAGGCTTAAGATAAATCAAAAGTGTAGTTAAGCGAGGTTGGATACTCCATTGCCCATTCCTAGGGCACCGTGGAGTTCTCTTTCCATGGATTTTGTGTTAGAGTTTACCCTAGGTCTAAATAGGAGAGACTCTATTTTTTGCAGTGATGGTTAGGGTTTCTAAAATGGCACACTTTATTCCTTGTGCAAAATAGATGATGCAACCACTATTTATGATTTATTCTTTGAAAGTTGTGCATTTGAATGGAATGCTTTTAAACAATGTGGTGTCCAGATAGAGATGTTAAGTTCTTAAGTTACTTTTAGAAGATCTTTTAGGAAAAATTAGACACCAAGTTATTTATTTTCTACTATATATCTCACCCCAAGCTAATATATTCAACCAAATTAGTTAATTGAACTTTATTTAGGGCTATATTAAAAAAATCAAAATATGGAAGATAGTTTGCTATACATTGATTTTGTTTATAATAGTATATTTGATACGCTGCTAAGTTTTCACTTTTTGTATAGTTTAATTCATTTCTCATTGGTTTGATACATTTTTAGCCACGAGTATGTTAGCGGATGGATGAGGGCTGAATTTGTTAAGTGGATACACAGAGGCAGTATGGAAGAGTATTGAGAAGTATGAGAACTCAATCCAATAAGGGTGATGACATAAAGATGGTTTGAACCACAGAGTTGGGCCTGGTTGCATAAGGAATGATAAACGATTCAGTAAAGGCATTTCGATTTGCTTCCAAAGGTGATGGTATATTTGAGTTGTGATCTCATCACTGGTTCGATCTACAGTATGAAATTAGAATGGCTTTAATCACTCCGTCTCGACCTGTTGGGAGTCAGTGGTGGTGCCATGTAAAATTATAGAGATTCTTGAATTCTCTTTTTGGTTCTTCATGAATTGAGCTTAGCAGTTCCATGGCATAACCATTGACTTATGAATAGCCATCCATAACTATTCATGGTGTCTTCACATACTTCTTGCTTGACAAACAGGTCGAGGATTTCTTCTAAGCTAACATTAAAGCAATCTGGTGATTGTAACCGTGGTTTCATCACAAGTTAGCCAGGGTTCATTGAAAAAAAATCCAACCCAAGTGAGATCTATCAATCAAAATATATATAGGTCAAGATTAGACTAGCCAATCAAACATTTGACTCGGACCCGACAAGCTGGCCACAACTTGGCCTTGGAGCCTACCTATGGATCTTCAGCCAAAGAGAGGTGGTGTGATTATGGATGCATTCTTGTGAGTATGAATCCAACAACATTTTAAACCCTATACCAATTATTTCTATAAAATGGCAAAACCGTTTTAATATTATTAACCGTTTTGGTCCCAGCAAGCCACAGACACACGGATTTCCTGATATCATCACCACCCCCTAAATTAAATGTAGCCCGTCAGGTTAAAATTCCTGGCAGAAAGACACTATTTTAAACCGAAAACATACAAAATCACAATTTACAATTTTCAAAATCACAGGGTTGAACCACAATACAATAAATCAAATACTCAAATTTGCGGGTACAATCGCATCAGTCCAACACCAATAACAAAAAGAAAGAAGGGGACCGCGCAATCACGAACTCAACCACGACTAGCGCTATACTCAATCGACTGATATGGGTCTGCTCCACTTGTTCGACACATTCGGTTGGTCATTGGTTAATGGTAACAAATACTTAAATCGGTATATATAAGTATATAAATACCAACTTCTCAAATAATTTTCAACTTTTCAAAATGCGAATTCTAGCAAAATACATCTTTAAAGAACTCTTGAAACATAAATTCGACATAAATCAACATCGATTTGATTTTCTCGAAATATAAATTTTGGCAGAGGCTATACTCATCCTGATTCAAAAATACATCGTCTCAATTGAAAACCGTAATCACACATCCTTGGCATACATGGTGCAAAACTCTCTAAACCTTGCAGTAGCGGCTAGGTTGAGCCCGTCGAGAACTCATGTCCTTAACGTTGACCGGATTCGCGTCGGTGACCAGCTACCCGATGGATATCCGATCGGGGCTCTACCTCCCACAGGCGGCCCTCGTAATAATCAACACCCGAGTCCACCACGCCACCTCTAAGCGGCGTGGGGACCCTACTGATAGTCGGGCCTTAGCCCGTCGCCATAAAACCATCAAGTAAATACGCAATAATACCATATGTATAAATCATAACACGGATCCTTTTCGGGAGAAGTATTCACATCACGGAAATAAACATTATTTCCACAAGCCAATGCCAAAAGTATAACAATGCATAATACAAAGTAAGCCGGATCCACGATACCATTCCTATACAGAATGAAAACCAATTCTACTAACAATGCCGATAAAACATCTTTATATACTCCATGGTTTCGCAAATCACTCCAAATCAAAGCATATATCCCATCAAAAATAAATACATGAACAAATTAAATCACATATACATATTTTACTATTCACAAATACGTATAATTATACAAAACACATATATCAATACAGTTATCATGAACATCAATGGCAAACAAATATACGTATATTTCAACTATATATGGAATAAAACATGATAAAATAAAATAGCAAACATTTATTTCCAAAATACTAGCCATTAAACAATTATTTCAAAATAATAATAATAATAATTTATTTAAAATAATAGCCACTACCAACTCACCTGA